>NW_020450647.1:171199-255606 GCF_003343035.1 Apteryx rowi
AGGGGGGGGCGCCCAACTTGCATCCCAGCACGTTTTGTACCTCTGGTAAACTCAACGTAGGAGTAAGAGGCCTCTCGTTAAACTCCCAGCAGTTTTGTTGGGAAACTGCAACACTTGCTCCTTATCCAAACAGAGGAACTGAAGCCACAGAAAACAAGACTGTCGCTAACCCCATCAGTTCATCTACCCCCAGAGAAACTTCACTTTGTACCAGACATAAGGTTCACACCTTGCCTGGGCTGAGGAGAAACAGTCCATGTTTAGGAAACCATATGGGTATTTTCTAAAGCATTTTTAATGATTCAGTTTTTCTTGAAGTTGTTTCTGTGCTTCAAAGGTCAGAATAAATGCCAGAGGGAGATATTACTAAACAGAACACTGCAGAGACAGTTGAAGACAGGCCAGCAACTACAAGGTCTTTGCCATTTATCATACAGAGCCACGATTATCCTGTGACCCCACCACTTATCTCACAGTTACGATGTGCCTGTCAGACATCCACGGATTTCTCCCTCATGTGTACCAGCTCACTCTTCTATATGGATTTTGGGTATTCAGCATTGTCCTCGGGGGAACATCCTCAGTGAAACACCATACAAAAATCATTCATGTTAGAAATGCTCTCATTTTATTTAGCTATTCTTTACCTTTCAGCAAATGATCAAACTGAAACTGCCCAGGGAAGAAGGGGGCAAAACCATCTGCAGTGTTGGTTTATTTGTGCAACCTGAGCTCTGACAGTTTTGACTCGTCTGCACAAACAGTATTTGGAGACAGAATGTAAAATGATGGTGGCTTTAATCGATATGTTATAGAGCAGCGCTGCAGCTTCTGATTGCAACAGCCCAACAGAATGGCAGGAAGGGGGGCACATTTCTGTCCAGCAAGGGAGACTTTCAGAAGCCACCAAGTCCCCTTCGATAATGTCTCTGGCTCTTCAGTGCCTTCCTCACACAAGATTCTACTGGGTTTAGAGTATTCTACTGTGGAAGAAGTGCAGTCCTGATGAAAGGAGAGCAAAATAAATTGCATAGGAATGTAAGCAGCAGGGCCATTCTTCTAGACAATAGCAGAATACACTGCTTTAGCATCAGCTGAGATACTTCATTGTCTAACATGCAAATCTGCTTTTTCTAAACATTATTTATTTTTAGTGGCTGCTTATTGCACCAAGTGAGATTTTATCACCTAGCCTATCATAACTGGACTGTAATGTGAAATAACGCTCATAAACCTTTCCAAGGCACAGCAATAACTGTATTTAGCTGCTGAAGACACCGAGGTCAATAGCTACATGGGTATTACCAGTCATTTGGGGCATGGCTAATGATCCAGAGCTGGCTTACAAAGATGTGGTACCTACAATTTAAAAAGAGATAGGGAATCTCTCCTAGGCTAATCCTGGCAAGAACACCTTTCAGGCAACCTAAAAAAAACAAACCTCTTTTTGATCTAGATAATTGGATGGGGGACTTGGGTAGGTGGGTGGGTGGAGGTGGTAAAAATCAAGGAGAATGACACAAAACGTACTATATATAAAGATGCTGATTGACTAGCAGGAAAGGGACAACCAACCCAGGGAGGCAGTGCACACAAACATCTGACAATCATCTATTGTGGAGGTGGGGGAAGGCTATGTTCTTAAGCGATCTGCAAAGCTAGAAGGAAATGTTTTGGGCAAGTTTTGTCAATTAGATATTTGTTCTCTACTTCACAACAGTACACAGCATAAATCACTAATAATACTCAGAAAAGGATACTGCCTCTTCCTTACTGGGATGGGTCCTAAGGCATTTCATGTTATGTAATAATGTGGTGGTTGGTCGTCCCCCCCCCCTTACTATTTATTTATTTAGCTCTTAGTCATGTGACAAAAGTAAGGAATATGGAAAAGAAGTTGCAGAAATAGAGCTCTATAAAACTAAATGGTTTTCCTAAAGCAATAATTTCATAACCTCATCAGATATGATTAAGTTCCATCTCTTTCATTAATACCCATTCTAATTCCACAATAGTTTTGCACTGAAAAAAGCTCTACTTACTTCAATGAAATTTCTTCTAATTTACATAAGCACTAGTGAATATCAAATATATCAATCAATTCCTTCCACTCTTCTCAGTGAACCACACACAAGCCCCGCAGGATGTCTTGCATCGCACTCCTCTATTATACAAGCACAGTCTCTCCTCACTTCATTTATTTCAATTTTGCAAATGATCCCATGAGAGATAATTTGTTGTACTGATTGCAAACATGCACATGAAGGAACATCACATGCATAAGAAGGCCTGAAAAGTAAGTGCAGTTGAACATATCCATAGAAACCACAATCACTGTTAAACACCTTTTCTGTAACTTCTCTTTGGTATCTAACAAGCCAAGCTACTAGACGCATTTTAGTTCTTGACTACTATGCAAAAATACATCCTCAATGTAGAAAAGATTGTCTTATTCTTCAGAAATCTATAAAGGGAAGGATAAGTGAAGAAAATTCTTTTGGGCAATTAGTATGATAATTTTGTTTGACTTTCAGAGAACCATGTTAGCTGAAAATTAAATAAAGGGATAAAAACAGCATTACTAAAAAGCAATGAAAGGAAAAGATTTTACAGATCTGAAAATACCAAGCCTTTCAACAGAAGGAAAGACAGTCAAACTGGGCAAATAGGGATCAAGGAAAATCTTTCAACAGCTAACCTGAATGTGGATTCGATCTCCAGCTGGCTCTATTCAAGGCTCACCTAAACATAAACAGGTGCTGTATGGTACAGGAAGCTAGACATTGAATATGCTATTATATTTGACAAATCTCTTCAGTAAGACCACCCAAGATGCTATCTGCAGCTTAACAATGAGGATAAAGAGCTTTATGAAGGCATGACTTACAGGTATTTGCAAGGCTAGAGCAGTGTTATTTTTCATATTGGTTAACACAAACAACAGCTCAACTCTTTGGATTGCTGAGCAGAAGCTACATGTATATTCCTCCAAATCCAATCATGCCTCTTTTGCCCATTTTAGAAATTTATTTAGTTCGCAATCCCATAACCTCCCCCATAGGGGAGAGAGGAGGAAAAAAAATATATATATATATATATCTCTATATCAAGCAACACTCATTCTGTATCACAGTACAAGAGCCAAGTACTGGGGTTTTCCAGTGAACAGAAGTCATGGCATCTGTGCTATTTAAGTGGTTGCTAAAGAATCTCCTTCAGATAGGATGTTTTAAGTAGCATTTTGACATTTCTGCATCAGTAAGGAATGCTGTCAAAATGATTTGTGTCCAGGTGGAGGATCCTGAGAAACAGAGCCTCTCAAAGCCTTTTTTTCAAAATGCAATTTCCTAATTTTTTCTTTTTTGTAAATGATCTTGTTCCATAAACATTATTTTATTTCTTTCTGCTTTTATTTGTAGGTTCAAACTAAAATAGAGCAAGTTCTTTTACTTCCTCTTTGATGCCATTTAGGTATAAATTAGCGAAGGTAAAATTTAGCAGTTTTCTCATTGTTTCTTCATTTCCTAAAGTCAGAGGTGCTTTTTGTATTCCACCAGGAGACCTTATGTTACTGAGAAAAATGAACTCTGCATACTAATATCCTATTGTCCAGAGTAGCAGCAGACCATTGCCTCTTACATAAGATGAAATGAATAAGGGATTTCTTCATCATTACTGACAAAAAATGGTGAGCTCTCATGGTTTTTACCAGCTCTTAGTGACATCACTGAACATACATAGTAGAAATTACGCAGAAGTTCCCAAATTTTTGCTAACAGTGCACTGCACTGCACAATGTCAAAACACATCATATAATATATATGCTAGAAGAGGCCTGTACAGGCTTCGTACCTCACATGGATGCAAATGTGCTCTCACACTTCACTTGCAGTCTGGGTGGATCACACGACATGGAAGAGGTCATGGTGTCTGTTTTTTGTCCTATCAGCAAGACCCATAGTAGGAGTCTCAGCCCTCACTGCAGTAAAAAGTCATGATGCCTCCCTCTTTCCATTGTCTCCTATTGCTAGGCACAGGAATCAGAAAATGAGATCTCACCAGTCCATGTGGAGCCATGTATTCTCAGATTTGATTTGCCAGAGAAAAGAAAAGCAGGAAATGCATGCAGAACTGTCTGTCTGCTGGAAGATTTCTCTCAGGTAGAATCAGGGATCTTAAAGGGAGAAGATGGCATTAGTTGGAACTTGCCTGCCTCAAGCCAGAGCTGTCCTTTTCTAGATTATGGATGGGAATCTTAAACCGATGCAGAGAATCAATAGACAGAACCAACAAGCAGGGAATAAAAATGACAAGAAATAGAAATGCAGTACAGTTTTGCATATCATCAGAATGCTGCAATGTCAAATTTTTCCAGCCTGATAACATTTTCACAATACTTTTCAGGTACATCTAAGAGAATTAAAAAGGTGCATTTTTATAACACATTATACAAGCCTAACGAAGCCAGGGTGAACAGCAGCTCTAACTCAAAAGTTAGCTAGTCTAGAGGAGCCACAGACATCTTTTCTTCTTCTTCTCTAGCATAGAACCACTCTCAGAAATCACTGCATGTTGGAGAAGCTAAGCACAGTAACCCAATAATCCTCCCACGCTAGTGCAACACTGCAGACAGACACTAAGAAAGTAATTACTGTCTAGCTGTTCAAAAACCTCAGTGGTGTACATGATTAACAAATGTATGGCCAAAAAAACCACTTGTTAGAAACACAACCTGGCCTATTTTCCATTTATAAATACACATATATTCAGCTCTCAAATTTTTATTGCTTCTTCAAATAGCAAAGGTTTTCAAAACCAGACACTCAATCCAGGGGGGAGTAATTCTGCTCTCCCTCCCTCAGGCACAGCTTCTCCTAAGTCTTTGGCTTATGCATTCATGTAATTGCATCAACTGAAGTGATTACAGGGAAGTGGCACTGCCATTGTGCACTGAATATTACCCTCCCAGATAGCTCCGGACAGCTTAGCTGAGCAGTACAAGCACAAGGCTGGATAATTAAGCACTCCTGAACAGCAGTAGCTGAAAAATGGAGAGGGGACGGGGTATTTTCATGAAAATAAAAAAAGTTGAATTTCCTGTTTCCTCTGCAGGGAAATTTCTTGACGTTTTAAAACAAGCTCTGCTCAGGACTTCTAATCCTGGCTCTGACAAATTCCTTTTGCAACTTTCTACATGCTTGCCTTCTGACACCAGCAACAGAGCTATCTGGGATGGAAAGAGCAAAGTAAGTGCTGGGAGCTAACAACAGGCAATCTATTCTCACACACTCTCCCTGCTTCTACAGTACAGCTGAGGGATGGAGTGCCACAGTCAGATGAACAATCAGGCAGAACCAGGATGAGCCTGGGATATACAAAAGGTCTAAGCACTGAATCACCAAAAGGCAGCTTGGTTAGGTGAAATTACCATCTGCTTAAACACTAGAAATTGCTACTAACTGTCACTGGCCTGAAATCAGCTCCCTGGGAGATGTCCCAGTTAAACAGTTTTCCTGATTAAGTGGAGTGTGTTCCATCTTGAAATAGCTATGATTTCATTTCAACTTTAACTAAAGAAAATATGCCACGCATAGCTGCGGATTTGATGCGTGTGTTGGGGGGGGGGGGGGGCGGGGGGGGAGGCTATTTTTATTTTACAGTTAACAATCCTGTACTTATTCTAGGATTCAGATTTAATAGYATCCAGCCCACGTATTTACAAGCACTAGCATCCCATCCCAGTCATACCACAAGCTTTAGGGGAGCTTCTCCCTCTTATTTACCCTGACTTTACAGCAGCTGAAATTACATCATTGTCGACTAAGCACCAAATTCAGAAAAAAATGTCTCCATGGATGACCAGATTTTTGTTGTTTTTTTGAAGAAACACAGACAATATTCCTACTGCAACAAGTCAAGTGAAAAGGATATACGTGTCTCATTCTCTCTCCCAAGAGAGAGGCAGAAGCCTTGGAAAAAGAATAAGCTCCCTCGATCACAGTCTGAAAGTTGGAAGCAGAGAAAATCCCATGTCTGGATGAAAATCAGACAAGACAGCATCCTGAAGAATTTCACTGAAATGCTAAAACACATCCTTTACTCTGGGACTACCTTGGCCAACCTGGAATACTTGGTAACCTTAATTAAAACAGGTGACTAAATTTAAGCACTGAATAATTTTACTTGGCTGAAATTAAAGCAGGCCCTTAAATATCACGTTGAAACAGAATCCTCATTATTAAACAGCTGTTAACAGCATGAAATTTAAAAGTTCCATCTTTTGGGAGATGATCAATAAATTCCATTTAAAACATAAGGCCTCATTATAAAAATCATCAGGAAATTTTAAGCATCTTTCAGCAGGACAGCTACTGGACTGCATAGACAACACTGGACCAAGCTCATTGAGAACTATCCCAAGCAGTTCATTGGCTCTTAGCAATATGCAGTCCCAAAACAAATTAAAGTGAAGGAAGCTGGATTTAGAAGAAGGGGGGTAGGGGGGGGAAGTTTACGCTAATCTGCTGCTGATCAGATAATCAATTATAAGGAAGGGAGGTCATGGTCCTAAACTCTATGCAGCCCTGTTACAGAAATTACACTTCTTTTCAGTCTAACAGTCAAAAAAACAGGAACAATGGCTACCATCTCAGTGAACTGATTTAATCACCAGGGAAAAGATTTTCCAGGTATTTCTGAAACAGAAGTACAAGCTGCTACAGCAGAAACTAACGAGCCAGCATCTCTGGCAGGGACTGTACTGCATTAAAATTCCCACTAGAATTGGTGTATATAGGATATGTTGCACACATTCACCATCAGCTTACAAGACATCCAAGCAAGCTGTGCGTCTACATCCTTGTCTGAAGTAACTCGTTACCAGAGAGTCTCTGCAGATGGAGTACATCATATCTGAAGATCAGAGAGCATCAGGAAAGGACAGTTAGGTGAAAGGAGGAGTGCAGAAAGTGATTCCACACCCCAAATCAGCCACGAAAAGCATCAGCGCAATCCCTGGCAACAGAAAAAGTAAACCAGCACCCCTAAATCTGGGACAGAGGGAGTAGTTACAAGAACTCTTAACTTCTGAGAACATGAGGTACAGTTTAAATCTGTCCTAAGCACCCTTAATATTTTGCCACATTGATTGGGAAGGAATTTGGAGTAGAAACAAGAGAGTTTTATCTAAATAAAAAACATAAGAGGGTCATAGTCCCCCCAAAAACCTGTTATTTCCATTATCACACTCCCATAAGAAATCATGCAGTTCCTTGCCATCTGCTGTGGTATTACTAACTGTTTATAATAACAAATCTGTCATGAGAAATATGTTCGCATGAAGGCTGTAACATATGCTTTCTATTAACCAATGACAAAGAATATTTTAGTATACTGAAGATCCAGTTTCTCGCAAGCTGCACTGTTTAGAAGAAAATAATGACATGCATCATTGAGCCCAATCCTGTTCTGGGAGCCACAACAGGAAACATTGCCTGTGTCAACTCCATACTATTTCTACATCAGAAGAGTCTTCCCCAAACAGACTGCCAAATCTTGTACACGACTACTGTGGAGCACTGGAGATGCAGCGAGGCACAGGGTCTAGCCCAGAATCTAGACTCTAGCTGCTCCACAGCTCCAGTTCTCAGGTCAGGCCAGATGAGCTGGGCAACACATGATTCCCAAAGTGGAAGGGTTGGCACAGTCAGAGTGACAGAATGTGCTTATGAACACAGTTACAGGAATGGCTAACAGACATTTCACTGTGAACTCGATGAGGGCAACTGACAATTGCTCCTGGGGAAAACTGTGATGACAGGAAAGACTATCATTGACACTGCTTATTTCTATGAGCCAATTCGCCTTCTTTAACAAGCAGTGCAAAAGCACAGAAAAATCAACAGCACAGTGACACACCTAAGGGGGACAACCAGCAGCAAAGGAATCCTTGAAACATCAGGTGTGGCACTGCTTTTTGTTCCAACAGCACTCCAAAACCTTAACAGCAACATGTCTTGCACCTCTCCAAGCAGAGAAGACATAGGAGGGTGCAGAGCACAAAGCACTAAAGGCATCTACAACTCCAAATCAAGCCACGTTCTCCTGTCCTGCATAAAATATCATGTATACCAGCAGCTTCACCTTCAACACCCCACCCCACCACTCTAGCCAATGCTATAAGACATTAATGCATTAAAATATTACAGGAACCTGCTTGGTTCATTTTCATAATCCTCATCAAGGTTAAACAAAGGAATCCTGGTTTTCCTCCACCCACCCCATCTTCTCAAAATAACATTTCAACAAAGCATAAATAACAGACTTATGCTGTTCAACATAACAAAAGAGAAATGTTAACCACACAGGGTACAAAGAAAAATGGAAAGAACCTTGACTCACGTTGTTTTTCCTGTAGAAAGCCAGATGAGCAAAATGCAGACTCCTCACCTGGTAAGGAAAAACACGCAATGTGAAACAGGCGTTCTTTCCATAAACATCAAGCTCTTTACTTTTTCTAACATACTGCAATAGGTATTTTGCAATGGGTCACTATGCTGGTTTCTAAAACTCCCATTGGCTTCAGTGGGAATAGCTCAGCATACAGCAGAGACATTGGAAAAATTGATCAAATCTATTCAAACAGGTTATTCCAGATGCTAGATTTTCCTTTTAATTTCAAGATAGGAATCATAGGCAATGAAACTATAGATAGGAAATTATTTCTCCATAGCATTATCCACTGAATCTCTAAATAACCAAGTAGCAGCATAACTTATCTAGTGACACAAAATAGATTCATATTCTAAATATTGAATTAGCAGTGTTAAGAATGTCTCCTTCCTCCCATTCCCTCCCACACTCCAACTGTCCAAGGAAAGTTGTACAAAGTGATTTTCTTGGATCGAATTAAAAAAATAAAATAAAGCCCCCCGAACACACAAACATAAGGATAGCGGGATACAGGGGCCTTTTATTTAGTTCGTGCATATAGATAAATGTCTCCTATAGTACTCAGGGCATTTCTACCAAGGACAGTAAATACCTTTAGCATCACATCAAAGCCCAAAGGCACCAGCCTGTAGCTGTCATTAGAGCTGGGATGGGAACCCAGGACCCTTAACTCCTTCTCTAGATTCCTTCTTCATGAAGCCTAGGCAAAATTTAGTCTTCTCACTACAGCCTACGTACCATCTGATCAGACCCAAACAAGATACACAGAAAGAGACAGCACCCTTCTGCTGAGAGTCTGAGTAAACAACACAAGCGACATTTGATTATTTTCCATATACATGGAAACAAAAAGTCAAGTGACCCATGGGGGCCCCCCATCTTAAACAGATGGGTCAAGGACCAAGGAAGCTGGTGGCATTCCAGGATACAGGAATAAAACTAAGCATGTGTTGTAATCACCTGCCTACTGATTTTCTTCTGTTCAGTTAAAGTTTCTGCCCAAAGCCTTAAAGACGACTATAACACACGGACAAACTGTTCCTCATCTGATGGACTAAAAATGCTGTTACACAAACCCAGCCGTGGTTAATATATAACGAACAAGAATCAGTTCTTTCCTCTAATGATGGCTGCACCAGTAGGGAATAAGAGCTCTGCCTCAGCTCTCCCATTTTCTTCAGAAAAGAAGTTACTGGAGTTGGCAACCTGGCTTTTAAATGGAGCAAAGTGACAGGCCCTTCAGTCTATAACAAAGCCTGCTGTTCTCCATTATTTATGCTGAAATTACAACCAAAGAGACTCCCTTGGTACCTGATTTTGGAGAAAAGAAAATCATTTAAATTAACTCCTTTTAAATATTCATATACAATCTCCTTCATGTATCGCTTCCTCACCAGGGCATTTGCAGACTGTTGTTCTGCCAAAGAGCTTGGCTAACAACTGTTATCTACTCCCAGCTTACTGGAGAGAAGTGTTATCTGCAGGAGCTCCTCAGAAGAGTAATTGTTGAGGTGAAGCAGCCATCAGCCATTGCCTTGGGAAGAACCTGTGAAGTTCTCAGGAATGTGACAGCTTAAAAACAAGAACTGGGCCTCCATATCAAGAGCACAGACCAACTTTCTAAAGTGCTTGTATACACAATTCTGGGAAATTACAACATGACTGAAAAACAACAGRATTCAGGAAGAAAATTCCTTCCTGCGACAACTTTAAATGGTTGGGGAAATAAAAATTCTCCATCTCAAAAGAAGAGCTCTTGATGGAAAGTGAAAAGCCACTGTCACAACAGAAATCAAATTCATTTTTATTTAGCAGGTTTCAAAAACAGACTTCAAAAACAATTTTACTGACAAATATCAACTTTCAATACATGTTTTTAACATTTGCATTTAGGTTTTTTTGATATCTTTTATTGTGCCTGTCCCACATTTTTTAAACTGTTTTAAAAGAGGAAAAAATAAAAGGAGGTCAAGGTGGGGAAATTAAACAAAAACCTGCATGCAAAACAAAAACACTAGAAAGGAAGCACTTGTTCTCCGAAGCTAAATAGTGTGTAAAAGTGAATAAATTCTAGAGGTGGCCCACGCTTTCATGCAATCTAGTTCTTTCTCAGTAAAGAGTTCTCATCACATTTGTACCACTGCCTTGTGCAGGATACAGTGAACAGAAATAACTTTGCAGGCATAGCATGAACTATTACAGAGCATGTGCAGTAAGTAAATGTCAGAGGGGAGACACAGGTGGTTCATCTAGTGTTTTTAGATCTAGCATTAAATTTTTGTCCCTGCAGAAGCTTTTCAGCTTTTCTTCAGAACCAGTAACCTTGCCTCAAGCTCTTGTATAATCTAGAAAACAAAGAATTGAGACAGTGATGCCCCTCTGTGTCCCACAAAACTAATAATGGCCAGGGTTAGTGAAGTCTCCAAACAAATCTTTCCTGTTTAATGCTTTCACGATGGTAGGACAGGGGTAAGAATAGCTATTTATCACAAGTCTTTCAAACTTTGACCCAGACTGTGAACATTTTTAAGTACAGTGTCATTTTCTCACAAGTTTTTTCTCAGCACTGTCACAAGCTGCTCCACAAAGTACTGAAACATTCATGGAATCCCACACTACCACTGAAACAATTTACAAAAAAACAAAAAAAATATGTAAGTACCCATATGTAGTTTTTTTCTTTCCTAGAAACTTACCTTATTTCTAGAAAATAAGCATTGCCTTCATTTGTTATATGTTGATGTTAATGGAAACAGCAAAAACTGACTGTGAATTACAAACTGGCACAGCGCTCATTTTCCTGTCTTGGCACAGGACATTTATTGTGGTACCATTTTCACAGCTCCCAAGGAAGCAGGGAACATATTTACATCACTGATCCTTAAACCTGCAGTACAGCTCTAACCATACATCTTTATAACTTGAATTATTACTTCTCCTTTTCCATCTCCTTGCCTCCCATTCTCACCCAAAAAACGTATTATACTATTCAAGCACAGATCCTGTCCTGACAAGTGGGATAAAGGGTAAATGAACATTAATATCCAGACAATACTGCTGCAATATTTTGATGGTATTTTTCAGGTATGTGCTTTGCTAGTTGGTTCTTTATCCTCTTAAATATCCCCTGATCTTGCACTAAACTTTTATATGGTCTCCATGAAGATACAAGAGTACTGTTCCCCTGCTTCACAGACTTCAGCAAACAGACTGTTCTAGTAGGGTTCTACTTAGCAGGGACTGTTCAAATATAGCAAGCAGTACTTGCTACAAATTTATTTCCGGCCTAAAGACAAGGCCTCAAAAGTCAAGAGAAAACAACAAGCAGGGTGGAGTGAAAGGGGTGAAAAGTGACTAATAAAACAAAAAGATGATGCACAACTGCTAGCCAGCTAGAATCCAGTATCAGAGTGGAACAGTTCTGCATGCTGACATTCAAAGCTAAGAAGATGATACTATTAGTGTAAACTGTTGCCAGGAGATACTGGAGCTGACAGGATATTCCTGATTTTGCCTCAGTAAAGAGTAGAGAAATGAAAGGTCTTCTGAACTTCCTTCCAGGCTTCCATTTCTGAGTCCATACTGAGTCCTTCCTATGTTCTCCTGTGCGACATCAGTCCTCTGCCCTCTCAATCCTCCTGAGACTCCAGCACCTCTATGCTGCTGCAGTGTTGTGTATGCAGGCAAGTAAATGCAAGAAAAGGGCCCTTTTAACTGAGAGAATTCTGTTACCTGCTGAGCAAATCGCACATTTAACTGCGCATCCTTCCCTTTCACTTCAGCCTCTTATCAATGAAGATCTATGTACTTTATAAATCTAATTTAAAAATAATTACCTTTACATAAAAATAATCAGGAGAATAGGCTTGCCTCCATGGTTGTTAAGAGAAAAAGTTGGAAGAATTGAATTTCTGTGCTGATTGGGTTGGTTTAAAAATTCTAACAGCTTTCCTTGCTCGTAAAATTCTTGTTCACCTCCCTCCACCTTTGCAACCCTCCAGCAAAAAAACAACTTGCTATGCACAAAGCAGCATATTTCTCGGGAATTCAGCAAGGAGAAGTGGTCAGAAGTGACAAGATCTTTATTCAAGGGAAGTTAAGTCCATGTTTGGAGGGTTATGAGTACAGAAGTTGGAATTTATGACACTAAGAATAAACGCACCTAAGTCATCATTTCCAGGTAATCCCAGCACTCAGAATCTTCTCAAAGAAACTGCAGAGTTATTCTTCCAGTACACCTCAGCAAGGGACATACTTCCTTCAAAGCTCAGGACCCACTCCACTCAGTGTCCTCCTTTTAAGCACCAGCTATTCTGAAAATTTGCCTTCCAGTTTTACACACTGAGCTTTTAGAAGGGGAAGGAGGGGGAGAAAATAATAATAATAATAATAAAAAAAAAAAAAAAATCAAAAAACAAACTTTCCTTCAACTGTTTTGAAGACCAGCTCTGGGAACTTAAGGGTCCAGGTCAGAAAACTACTATAGTAAATATGACTCTTGGCTTTGAAACAGGATATACACTTGCTCAAGACTCAAAAGCACTTGAAATTATTAGGTGCAAGCTACAACCAATTTTTCACAATCAGTTATTTCACAGCAAGTTCACATGAGTTTACTTTATCTATACAATAAACAAAGGCGGTGTGAGATTCTAGATATTCTCAAGAGATTCACAGATCTCAAAAACATTTAAAATTGCACTTAGCTTGTGAGTTTAGATAGCCTCAAACTTTCAGACAGCGTAGTGGACAACTTGTAAAGTCTGGCCCCAGAAAAACATATTGACCTAAATTTCTTTCAGGCATGGAACTAAAATCTGATGTCATCCTCTTTTACAAACCTTCACAAAAGGTGTTTCATAAGAAGATAGATCCAAAGATGTAGGTTCATCAAGGTCTTTCAGCCATAAGTTCCCAGGCTTAGGTTCTGTGCTCATTTCCTGCTCCTCACTCATCAGAAATGGTATGTTCTCCAGCTTCAGAAAACATGCCACAGTGCAAATCACAAAGTCAGTTTAAAGGCCCCCTAAATCACATTGCCTTTCCCTTCGCATAGTCATCCCGTAAGACGTTCAAGCTTCAAATATGAAGCTAGACTGAAATGCAGAGATGCTCTAACAAAATCTGCCATATTTTAAATTACCCATCTGAAGACATTTATTCTAATATGACAGGAAAAACTTACATGCCATGYCTGATTAGCCACTTGAGGGCATTCTACTTCATCTAAGTATGGTCAAGTGCTGCAAAATTAATTCTACATTTAAAGAAATTCAGGAAGACAGTTCAGTTTATGACAAGTCTCACCAAAGACAAAGGAACTATTCACTTGGTCAAAAGAAAGCATGTTTGTGAAATTCTTTCCAGAATTAAGGCAGCAGAAACTCTCTGCTCTAAGGAGGGTCACTAGGGATGTCAGAGGGTTCCAGGAACATTCACCACATAGCAATTTCCACAAAAACTGCAATTGCCACTTCCCTGGCCTGGAATTAAGAGATGATCTGCTATTCCTCTAGTCACATGCTACCAGCTATTTCAACGCTACAGAAAAATTTAGCAAGCAATTTTTTGGGCAGTATTCAAACCAGAATACAGCCCACCTTACTTTCCCCCCCAAAAAAGGGCTGATAACACCAGTAGAAATAAACATACCTATTCACTAGAGGAAGTACCTGAAGGTTAAGTACAAATTTTACAAAAGTCACCTTCAGAGCAGTGTTATGCTGTGACACAAAGTTATTACACATACATCAGTCTTTGCAGAACTGTACTCTGAGATGTAAGAGGGTGTTTAGTACAACTTGTCTCGTCTCTCATTTTGCTGTCCCCTGAGATTACGTTGCTATTGTGATCATCAAGAGGCTAGCACAATAGAGCAGAGTTGTGGGCCTCAGCATCAGCAAGATATTAGGGGGATCCTCCCTTCCCCCTCCCCCACCCCAGCCCTCTCTAGTCTTGCAACATTAGCTTCTGGAGTGCCAGCAGGCTTCATGGTATGCATGATTTTTCCTGTTCTAGTGAACTGAATTCATTTAACGACTTAATCAGATACCACTGAAGCAAACAATGCTCATTTTCCATTTTAAAATCCAGCTTTCCCTCAGCAAGAATACCGTGAAATTTACCTTTAAACAGAAAAATCTGATGCTGTTTTCTTTTATGCCATTGTAAATATAAGACTGCTGGGAGTACAATTATATCAAACTGGGGAAGACAGAGGAGACATTAGGAAAGGAGGTAATATACCTGCAGATGGTGTGATCCTCTGGAAGGAGCTGGCAGCCAAGGAGCTCAGATGAAATACAGTTCTCCAGGTCCAGTGAAACCAATGCAATAATGTCTGCTGACTTCAGCATGTAACAGACTGGATCTTAATAGGGACCCCAAAAAGGAAAAGGGAATCCATGGAGGGACTGCAAGGAAGGTGAGACTGCAGCAGGGCTCAGCTCTCAAAATAAAATACTAAAAATATCTTAGAGGCTAGTTTAAGCTTCCTCCATTTTGCTTGCATTTGTTAGGCTGCATTTTAGAACATGCAGCATCACAAAAATAAAGTGACAACAGTTGGAAAACCAGGGATAACCTGCACTGTTATAAGCTGCCATCATGGATGATTTGCATGTCAAGGACAGCAGAAATCTGATTCCCTGATTATCTCTAAAACCTGCTGCTAAAAGTAAATCTGTTGTTTATATGAGCCATCTGATATGTTTTGGAATGCTGCTGACTATTCAAGTCTGTCTTTCCCTTTCACTGTTCACTGCACTAAGCCAAGTTTTCTGTTTGCTGTTCTTCACATTATTAGGCAGTGGCAGATGCTATTGCAATAAAATTAATAGCAGCATAAACTCTGCAGGCAGCTATATACAAACACCCTTTAATTAATTATATGACTCTAGGAAGACAGGACGAGGAGGGAGAGATCACATGCTACTGGAGAGAAGGAAAACAGTTTGTGTACATGAAACATTCACTGTGGAAGAAACCAGGCAAGGCAGCCTTTCAGGGCGGGGGGGGAGAGAGAAACACCAGGATAAGGTTAAAATTCATTATATTTAAATTGTAGAGTCATGAGGTTTTAGAGATTTTTTTCCTGTTATATTGAGCATTTTGATCCTTGCATAAATGTTGGAGAACCTCTGAGATGCATGGCAGGTGCAGCAAAGGAGACATCAATGAACCAACGAAAAATGAGACCAGATGAAGAAGAGTTCCATAAAAACATCTCATTGTGCACCCAATCTTGCAAGGGAATGCTGGTTTGCTGTAGGAGCTTGATGGCTCCAAATCAACGTAGTTCATAAGTTCAATTATCATGGGTCTAGTATTCATATCACAATTAACAAGCATCTTAACAAAAAGTCTAATCCATCCATGCAAAAAAGGAACCCTTCCCATTCAAGTAAGGGAAAATGCTAATGCACTGCCAAGTTGGCATGTCTCATGCCTTGATCCAATTATCAAACCTAACTTTTGTGTGTGTGTGTGTGCACATGTGTAATAACACTGTAAGTGCAAAATTCAAAGCACGCAAGTCCCATGCATAATTTGGCTGAAAGGAAATCTGTTGACTCCATCCCTACATTCCTATAGACTTTATACACAAGAAAGAATCAAATGCGAAAACAAGAGGGGAGAGGGAAACCCACACACCAATCTCATCTGAAAAAACTGACTTTAAAAACAGAGTGAATGCTGCCTTCCTGCCATACTTTGCAATTAGCTCAGGGCTGACTGCTACCACCTCAGTGGTTTTCCTTGCCAAAGCTGTACTTAACCCTTGCACAGCAAGCTGAAAGCTCTGCTTTACTCCTATCTAAACACCATATGTACAGATTTAAACACTATAAACTTCATTACTGACCTAAAACAAGACAAATTTCATTTTGGGAGAAACAATAGATGGTTTACACTCTAAAAGGTCTTTTTCCTCCTCCAAAGATGTCAGGACTGAAGAGAGATGTAGCTAAACTCTCCTCTTACACTTAGGATTTGTATCTCTTTAGCAACAAGCACCTAGCTGAAAGTTTGATAAAGACAAAAATCTGAAATTAGTGATTTGGTTCTCTCTTCTCATGTTAATGTTTCTCCATAATACCCGATTGGTTAGGCTCTTAATTTGACTGTGGAATAGTACTGCTTTATCTTTCCACCAAATTAAGAAGTTCTTATGCCATATTAAGTTATCAAATATTTAATATTTTCTCATTCACTTCCCTTTTTCTACCTTCCACTATGGGGTGAGATTAGGATGACATTTTTGTAGCAACTGTCAGTGTATCCTACCCTTCTGATGTTGTCTTTCCTTGTGCTGAGGAAAGATTACATTAGTTTAACCTGGGATTCAAGAGATCTGGGACATGGACAAAGGCATTTTCAGAAGTGCTCATTGCTTCTGAATGCCCAGTACAGAGTACAATTTCCAGGAGCTCAGTGTGCTTTAAAAAGAAGAGCTTTATGAACAGGTCACTCAAAGAACCCTAACTGACCAAACAAAGAAACACACACACACACACACACAAAACCTTTCCTAAAAGAATCACCACCATTATCAAGTTAGTTCTTTATAGCAGCTTTGTGCATACAACACACTCCAGAAAAGACGAACCCAAGTAGCACAAAAAAAACCCTATTGTGAATTCTAGGGCTGTAGGATTGCAATGGCAGGACCAAATGCAAGGGTGCACAATCTACCCTTGTGCAAGTGATCAATGACTGAGAGTCATCAATAGACCATAAATCTCC
The DNA here is from genome assembly GCF_003343035.1 of Apteryx rowi. Lineage (NCBI taxonomy): Eukaryota > Metazoa > Chordata > Aves > Apterygiformes > Apterygidae > Apteryx > Apteryx rowi. The sequence continues at coordinate 188,396 of NW_020450647.1, forward strand.
ACTAAAGCTACTAGGACAAATTCTGTTCTCCACCTTACTACTGCAACTGCAGTTTGTTCAGTAAGGTAACTCTTTGCAGGAGTAAGATGAGCAAAATGTGCCCCAGTGGTAGCTTGTATCAGGAGCTACTATGCACTGCAATTGAGAGAAGACTACTGCGCATTTTCTGGAAGTATATAAAGAAACACTGTTATGATAGTGATTGTTTCAAATTGCAGGGAAATACAATAGTCTAGTTAGCTTACTCCACAGAAGTAAATCAAACCTAATCTTAACCACAACCACTATTTTAGTCTTCTGACGCTATTCGGTTCCTTGTGGATGTTATAGCAGGATAGAGCTAGCAGGTCAGGGAATCAACTGGAAATTACCCTGTCATCACTTAGAGAACTGCACTGGTTCACACATAAAACAGGCTTTTTCTTATGCTTGATGGAAAAGATGAGATCCAAAAGATATGACACTGGAGGGCAAGAAATCATTACTCAGTGATTTATGTACTGTAATTAAGAATTCAGAAAGTATATTTTTTTAAAGGCAAATTACAAAGAACAGCTCCAATTCCACTAGAATGGGAATACAATGAAGAACGTTCATTAGTTTGTTAAATTTGTGTGCAATCTGTTTCTCCATATCTGCTTCCTAATCCTCTTTTCTCTCAGAACTTGTCACCTTCTCAACAATTCTGGAGGTAAATGCAGTGGCTTTTTTTTTTCCCCCCCTCCTTCCTTTTTGGCTCTCTCTCACATTAAGGAAATTTCTCTAAATTTCTCTAAGTTTCTCTGTCTAGTTTTTCCTAAATGTAGTGTTTTCTTCTTATTACATTTCAAATCCACTGAACACAAAAAATGGCAAGTTGTATATTTCTGTCTTCAAGTAAGGGGGGGGAAAAAAGCCTTTAGGGTGATAGGCAGATAGTGTTTAAGGAGTCTTCATGTAAACCTGACAGAATGATAAATATCTCAACAGGCACCTTGGAGTACAACAGGCTAGTCAAGTTTGCATATATACAGACACAGAGAAACATTTCTTAAATGAGATCTTCCAACTAAAATTATAAATTAGTTCCACTGATTTGCCAACAATACAAAATGCAGTTAAAAAACATTAATTGCAAGGATTTAGGATGACAGTGTTTTCTGATTCACCTTGAGGTGTTGCTCTGCCACGTTTGAGGGAAAGGAAAAAAAAGAATCCAACCCATCCAAGTAATATGCAGACTGTAATTAAACCCAATTAGAGCAAAGAATTAATGGATGTTTTTATGAACAACATAAATGTTAGGTTTGGCAGTCTCACACTAGAGCTCAAGAGATGGGGAAAATCATCAGCATGCATCGTGTTCCAGTGCCATTCCTGTATAATGCAACTATTTAGAAGCATATACCTCCTTAAAAACTTCTGAAAGTCAATACACAAAGTGCTACTGTCAGTTGAAGTCCTTCATTTAGCAATGAGTATAAAGTCTGGGCAAAACATCCTTTCATGTTCCAGTGAAAGAATTCTGGACAGATAAATACTCTGGATCTGCATTTTTTTGTTGTTCTTGGAGGGGAAAATAAGAAAGCAAAAGAGAGCACAGTATGACAGTGATGCAAAGAGGATCAAGGTCAGTTTGTATGTATGTCTTTCTAACTGCAGCAATGCTGGTGATAATGGTTACACTGTTCTAGTTTGTTCCTCACCACAGTTTAATAGCAGCCATTTGCTAAAACAGCTTATTTTGACTGAAATTAAGGATTAGAGAGTGACCGCACAAGCAACTTAGAAGGCAGATAAGAGGGGATCAGAAAGATAATGATGAGCAATCTCTCTGGCCAACAAACTGCAGTTGCAAGAGAACATGAGAACAGACCATTGTGGAATGGGATCAAAGATCCACAGAACCAGCATCACCTTTGCACTAAACTTGGCATCATTTCAAAAGGACCAATTGTTCACTAATTAAATGCATCTCTGCCCATGTTCCAATATGAATAACAATATTGGATCACCCATGGAGCATCTAATTCAGCACTCCACCTCTCAGATAACCACCACTGGACACTCCAGAGGCCACTGCCCATCTCATAGCGCATGCATGGCCATAAACACCTCATACCAAAGAATCAAGCAACTGTCCCTCATAAGTAGCCTGGGAAGACCATGAAAAAAAGGACAAAAACAACAACCAACCTACTAGAATCTGTGGAGTTTTGTCCTTCATCTAACGTACTCTATTGATGCCCCCATTAGAAACACCAAACTGCCTATAACCACTCCCCCTCTCAAGGGGGGGGGGGGGAAAAGGCAGACAGACTCAGCTGAAGGTACATGGTGTTACTGGGTTGTGCAGGTGCCAAATACAGCTAAGAATGATTTGGTAACCTGTTTTTGCATTAAATGTCTAGAATATAATTTGCCATCGTGGTGAGACAGAGATCATCCCCCCTCCTCCCCCATACACACTTTTAAATGGTTGTGCTAGTAGTTTCGTAACTGTAATAAACCTTATGTACCCTGTATACACCGTCCCTGTCTCCTGTGCCACAATTATAAATGGAGCCCACAGTATGTCTGTGCACTTACTGATCTCAGGGTCAACGCTTATACAAAAACGTCAAAGCTTTTCCCAGAGGGCTCAAAGTTTTCCTTGAGTGAGAAAAGGATCCAAAACCAGAACCTCATTTCCAAGGCAGTTCAGCACACACGTCTGGGAATTTTCTGATTTTTTGTTTCCCTGTTTTTTTTTTTTTTTTAAATTCAGGTTTGTCTTGAGCAAAAATTCACCATGGGTTACATGACATTCAACAAATTTCTGGCTGGACAATGGGCAGTCTCCTCCAGAGCTCTCACAATACCCATGCAGTTCAATACACAGGATATTCTCAATGTTAGAGACTTCAGAGTTGCCTGAATCTCTGAAAGCCCCCAGCTTTCTAAGTGGAAACCATTTTAATGTCTCCAATTAAATTGCTGAAATTTAAGACAAATGAAAATTCTGCTTTTTGGCCAAGTTCAAGTGCTGTTTCTGAAAAGGAGCTTACACAAGAACTGCATCTTTTGAGAACTTAACTGAAAGTGGACACTCGAGCACAGAGAGAGCGTGATCTTGAGATCTAGTAAAGACATGGCACCACCAGTGAGAAAAAAGCCTTCAAGGTGTCAAAAGCAGGAAAGCATTTCAGAAATGCTAGAGACAGTGTGAAGTTCCCAGAGACAGGCTGTCAAATTACAAACAACAGTTACCAAAGCCACATAGTTAGTCAGTCTCACCCAGATGTAATTATTGTTTCTTTATTTTTAATCGTGGAGCCACACAAAAGCTTTGCTAGAGCCAGTCACAGTAATTGTGTATAATTTAAAATAATCTGATCCAGAATAAATTAGCTCGTGCAATGAGACCAGGAAAGGCCTTCTACTTACCTGGTAATGAAAATTCCCAGTTGTGACAGCTGATCATGTCCATCTATTTTGCTGGTTACCAGTAAAGCAATCCATCAGTCTGTATGTGTGGCATATGAAGCACAGGAAAAGTGAATTTCATAGGCATTTTACAGTCAGTTATGTTTTAAATGACTAATAATTGCATTTTGTCAATTGCCTACCTGAGAATTCATCATCATCTGCAGCATTTTAATTGAATTAGCTGGATTTGCAGAGTGAAATAGTAGTGTATTGCTAGCAAAATTGACTAATGGCTCTTAAAGTTTAATTAGGCTGTATTTAAATCAATAGTCATCCTTTGTGGCAAGCTGTATTACGAAAATGAAATTGCCATTTGTTTGCTTGTTTATTTTATATGCTACAAAGATACTACTTGTGCCAGCATCTTTTTATAGAGCTTCATATTGCAGAAGTAAGGTTGCAAGCCCTATGCAGCAGGTTTTAGAATGACTTCTTTGCTTCGGGCATAGGAAGCATATTGAAAATCCAAGTCCTACCAATATAAGGATGCTATGACTGGGGAACTAAAGATGACTGCTTTAAGTCAGTTGTACAGCACAGAAACAGTCAAGGATCATTGGGGATTTTGCCTGTTCTTTAAATAAAATGTTTCCATTTTGGAAAATGCAAATGAATAAAACCCAAAACTATCCACAGAAACATGGCTTCCCCCCCACCCCCAGGAAGACTTCAAAAGAGAGAAACTCACTGAAAAACAGCAAACAGGTAAGTGTTTATGGAACCCTTCCTACATAAGAAGCCTGAGTTCAAACCCCTGCCCCTACCCCTGAGTTGGAATTTCAAGTAGAACTCCTGTTTTACAGGAAAGTTAAATAATAAACACAGCTCCTGGCTATTCTGGCCTAGGTGTAATTACACCTCTCAGGAAATATTAACCCAACAAGTTCTAGTTTTCATCACGTTGCAGAATATTAAAAATTATATATAATTTTGGTCAAAAATGGCAAAGTCTCCAGTCAGCCTCAGCAGTAAGTTGAAAGCTGGTATTCTCTCTTCTGGAACCAGCAGATAGCTTATGGGACTGAAACTGCAGATAGAACTCACTAGTTCAAACGCAGCCTGCATCAGTTGCTATCCACAGTCACAGACATTATATTGACTCCTTAGAAGTTGACTCTGACAGTCCTACCTGAGCAGGAAGATCTGTATTCAAAATACAGCACTATATTTGACATTAAATGGCAATACACACAGGTCTAGTATCATGACTTCACTATTAATGTTAGGCTCATCAACAATTTAGGACACTACCGACCCTATACTGCTCTTGAAAGCTTTAAAAATCTAACATTTAAAAGACCTTTCTTGGTTAAAAATATCTAAAACGTACTGCATTTGAAACAGCGTTCTTAAAGAAGTTAACCACAGTATTAAGTGGTTAAACAAAGAAATACTGTTAACTGACTAAATTAAATGCATGAAGCACAGGCTTGCTATTATAAAGCACTTCAGTTTCATTTAGGAACAAAAGAGGATGGATAGAAAACATCACATTGAGAAATTACACTAACAGATAAACTAAGTTGCAGCATCCTGACCCAACATGACAGAAATCCATCCAAATATGATACATGTCTAGACAAAGTCCAGGCCAGTCACTAATGAATCACTGCACCACTGGAAATAAAATCCGAACACAATTGCATTTAGAAATGTTCTTGAAATAGCAATTTACTACAGCTACATTCCTCAGACAAACCCTCATCTATGGGCAACGCATAATGTTGGTGAAACTATCTAAGGACAAGGTACACCAGAGAAAGAAAACTAGGAAGAGATCAAAAGTCCAGTCTGGGGAACGGCATCTTCAATGAGGAGCTGACCCATTATAAAGTCCATATTGAAAACAGAAAATGCAGGATTGAAAATAAAATTCCAATTATTAATAGAGTAATCCCTATTTGGTCATGATCCATTTTGCTTTGAATATTGTAATTAATTACAAATAATGAATGTCAGGATTACAAGCGTGGCTTCAATAAAGCAGCTAAATTTTATGTTTTGCTTTAGGTGCAATAACATACCCCACAGTTATTTTACTGTGACTCCATGCAGTAACCAAGCACAGAATTTGGCTCTTTAACAGTCACTAGGATTGTCTTTGGAACAGAAATCTGCAGAACAATACTGTTGTAACCAGGGCCTTAAATACACCTGCTCTCAAACACAATGTAAGCATCTTTTTTCATCCCTTGAACAGCCCCACCTACCAAAACAGATTTACTTCCATAATCAAGATGTAAGTTTGAACTCTGCAGTCTATGGAGTCATTCAGCTCCTTGCTGGAATGTCCAGCTAGCAGCTAGCCAGTGCCAAAGAGGATGAATTGTTTGGGGTGGGGGGAAAGAGTTGGCAAGGAGAACACTTCTCCACTTGTTCCTACGAGGTCACAAAATGACCTCGGATGGTTATAACTGTCGGCATTCATGCAGTCAATATTTTATACGACATTCTAGATGCTCAGTTCTCTGCACCACTTGGCCAGGCCTCAGACCTGGCTAAACTCCTCAAGGAAACATTAATTAAAGTCATTTCCATCAGAGCCTGAAGCAAATGTGCATAAGTGAGCAGATACTTCCAAACATCTCCAATAAATTCTTTATGAACCAGAACAACGATAAAATTTGACTGCTTTCCAAATGCTATTAATCATCATCCCTTACTTAAAACACTGAAGTCAACATACCTTCTGTCATGCAACACAGTCCTTTGAGAGACAAAACCAGACAGCTTTATTTTTCCTTTTCATACTGAGGTCAAGGTTTCATTATTTGTCTTGAGTAATTTCATGGCTTTCTTGCAATATAACTTTGAGAAGGTTCAGAACAAGAAAAGTCACCCATTGCCATTTTAATGAGCATAAAAACTGTATCCTGAAGCATATTTGCGTTCAGAAATTAAGCCCATCTTCTGGTGAAAGCTAGAAATTCTGTGCTCCTGAGAAGCACAAGAAATGCAAGAAGAGTCAGTCAAAACAAGCAGAAACCATACACAGCCATTTTCAGATGCCACCTAATTCTAGCGTATGTTTTACAAAGATATATATTTTTCTCACAAGAAATAATGACCAAACAAGAACATACCAGTTACCTATTACCCCATAACTACACCATGAATTCAAGTTACTGTGAATCTTCTCCTACTGTGATGTTCTTACATTATCTAACACAAATCATTTCAATTTTCCTATCACACACACACATCTATCTTTCTGGAGATCATCTTCACATCTCTCTAAACTTTAAGCGAAGCTTTCATGGGATAAAGCTATTTAAAGACCAGAAAGAGGCACAAGCACTTTCCTTGCATTCCCAGATGAGCTTCAGGAAATCTTCCACCCATCGCTAAAGCCAAAAGCTGTCTTTCAACCAATGTCAATGTCAGCATGCAAACCCTTTACAAACAATGCATTCCTAACACATTATGGATTGAGTAATTAAAAACAGTATGACAATGCAAAGTGACAAAGGAAAATCAAGAAGACTGCATTAAGATCTCAAGCTTGGCATTCGCTAAGATCTGAAATTTTGGCTTTGCAAACTTAATTTTGGGGTATTCAATGACTGTAATTGAATATAGTCCGGCTTGACTTTCTGGCATGTTGGACTGTCGTCACCTCAGCCAAGGGCTGAAAACAAGATCTGTTATGTTAGCCAGCCAACTAGATAGATATGCTGTTTTCACATCTGAACTGCTTCAGCAGCCAAGGGACAAAATTGTTCCAAGAATCACTTGCATAAGACCTACAAAACAGCTTGGAAATTCATGTGTTCTTAGGGTTCCCCAGGTTGCTTTTGTTTTATGAAAAGCACAAAGCTAAACAATGGGCAATTAAACATTAAACTTCTGACCAAAAAAAAGCCCAGCATCCCTCAAAAGGTAAGTGAGGCTCCTTTTGTTCAAAAGGAAACCAGCTGTGCTGAAAAGTACAACTGCCAGAACAAACAGCCTGAAGAAGTAATGGAAAGGAATAGGATGGTAGCAGGTAATACAAGACAGCACAGTGCTTAATGAGCTCAGGGTTTGGATACCTTTAAAGTCAGCACCCATGCTTTTTTTCTGCAAAGCAATCTTTTAATTTAGTATGTATACACTATTCTTGTCCATCTGCAGAAGAGACACTATCAGCAGGTAGAGGGTAGCAGAGAGTTCAGCAAATAGAAAATCTCTACCAATTAACTGCAACATGTAATTATAACGACTGCACTGAGAGAGCAGTACCTAAACATTCAAGCCACTCGGAGGCTTGCTCTTCTCCAAGCATTTGGAGAAAACAAATAATAAATAGGAAATGCTAAAAAGCCACTCCATTCTAACACAGATGCCTTTCCCATTCTGCCATGGTCAGTCAGTCCTCACTGGAGTATTGTGCTATAACAAGAACTAGAATCAAGACTGCAGCCTGCCGCAAAAGGAGCATTACTGTGGCCATTAAAAGGATGCATACCTTTGCTGATCAGCTTGATTGCCTGTGTGATCATTATGCCAGCACCTTTATCATTTAATATTTCTCCCCAATAATACCAAGGACAACAGCATATGAAATTCTTTTCTTTTTCTTACTGTGCTGCACTTTTGGAACAAGTGGAGTAGACCAGACCCTTCTCCTTCCCAGACACCTGTTGCATCATCTTTCAGTGAAAGGAGGCAGTACGGCAAAAGCAAAATATTCTAGCAACTCTTGCCTAGAAGAAACCTCCCTGGCATTTCTGGTTAGATGGCCAGGAACCAGAGTCGTCTAGTTCTGGTTACCGACTCACTGGAAACAGAAAACCAGAGAGCCATAAACAAAGCAGAAACTCAACACAAGAAAAAACAAAGCTACAATGCTTTATTTGATCCAACGCTGAAATAGATATCTGAGAAGATGCAGTGTAGCTTGCACAAGTTTACCCACAGCAGCTCTGTCTGTGGCAATAGTCCAGACAACGCTCCCTGCTTCTTCTCACCAATTAGGAAGGCAAAGGTGAAGAAACATTCCCCAGGATAGAAGTTACCAGCTCAGGAAGGGCCACCTGATCTACTAAAGCTGCAGAACAATGCTACCTTTTTCTCACTGCAGTTTGATGTGCATGAAGCTGGTTCATGTTCATGGATGTGTGATGCTGGTCAGCTGACAAAGCCTAGGTATGCTGACATTGAACTGCATTGTCTATTCCTTGACAACTCCATGTTTCTTCTTCTTTTTAGGAAATAAATTGGAACATGAGGGGAAAAAAAAAGCGTCAAAATGAAGAGCAAAGAGCAGCATATCCCGCTGTCTGCACACAGAGTCCACATCTCAGCAGGACTGCTAATCTCCAACTGCAATGGCAAGCACTTATTATCTCTTTATGGAGCTCTGTCCTTTATTTGCTCCCGATGTTTCTGCATTCTCTGCTACTTTAATTTGTGTGTGAGAGAAAAGACAAAAAAAGAAATGCCATGTTATACCCCTATAACACTTTCCAGCTCTCAAGTATACACTCAGTTTAGAGTTATTCTCTGGTGACTACTTAAATACACTTATTCTTTGGGAGAGCTTCCAGAGGAGGAATTGCTCAATACATTTGGGCCACACCCTCAGTTAAGATAAACCCATTAATGATGAGGCAGATTTGTTTTTGTTTCTTAAAGAGCAGAATCTCAGTAGTCTGAAAGTGGTATGAGAAAGCTTATCACAATTTAGCAAGAACAGTGCTCTGCTCTCAAAGCTAACAGGTGTTCAGTCATTTTCCTCAATGGGAGCAGAATCAGGGAAAAAGGGAAGGAAAGTTCACTCTCCCCATCTAGGAACACAGGACCATGAGAAAGCTCCCAGCTCTCTGAAAAAACGCAATCTGTAATCTTTTCCTAATCTAAATAAACTCCACTTTAAAAACTACTTGGATTTTCTTGCACTGAAACCTGCTCCCCTCTGCACTATTCCAACTAGAAGACTGGTCTCTATATTAGCAACAGGACCCAGTGCCTGAGATGCTATTTTTGACATAAAAAAAACTTGAAACTATTTATCCTTAAAGGTGCAATAAAGGAACAAGATGAACCTTAATTTGACAGATTTAGTCAAACTTCTGGGAAATGGGAAGAAAGGTCTTGCATATGAGCTATTTGAGGCAAAGCCCAGCCTTAGCTTCAGGTTTTATAGAGCAGGCAAAAAAAAAAAGGGCTCAAGGCTAGGGCCTCCAATATTCTAGAAAGGCACAAAATCTTCCAAAACAGGCAGAAATTAGCCAAACCAAATTTTCTGTTTCAACTCTTAGCCAGAAATGAAGTTCATGTCACAAATAACTTCTCTATGCTGAATTTTCTTCTCCTCAATATGCATCTTTGCATGCACAACATGTGTGCTTATTCTTCTAARGCTATCACTAATGATTTCAAGCCAACAAATGAAGCACTGATGTAGCTTAAGTGACTGGTTCTCACCCCCAGCATGAGAAAATAAGATATGCATTCCCCAAGAAGCCCAGTGTCAGGCTGACCTGTAAAAAATGCCTACTTGGGCAGCACAATGTAGGAATTTTATGTTCTGAAACTCCATGTGGGCTCCAGGAGACAAACATTTACTGCTGTTTTGTTGGACCCCAAACAGATCAAAATCAGGCAGGATGGCTATACTGTTTTCTAACTTTAGGGCACATATTGCTCTAAAGCGCCCTGCTGAGCACAGTTGCAGCCACTGCTTGACACAACACAACACTGTAGCTCAATACTAATGTCACAGGTTTATAGTTGCATTTTTTTTTCCCCCCCACTTCCTTTTCTGTTGGCACAAAGCTATGCCTGCGTCCTAAAGGAGTAGTGTAATAGTTGCTGCTCTTATCTCAGCCTACTAAATACACTAACATATGTGTTATGTGTACATATGTGAGCAGAGGGGGGCATTGCTTACTCCTGCAGGCAACACCTCTTCCATTAAAAGATTTCCATTACAATTCACATATGTTAAGTGGGAATCAACTTCCTAAGGAAAAATTGGAGTAATGAACACTCCAAACTCCAAGGGGGAGTGTGGGAAATCCTCACACGCAGCTGGAAAACAATTTAAGAATATCTGGGGCATTTTGGTTCCAATGACTTTTTGAAATACATCAATATCAGCATGGCTACCTATGAAAGTATATCAGGATTCTACCAGCTTTTTTAACTTTCACTTTTTTTTTTTAAACTCTCTTATACCCCAGTAAAATGTGCACATCAAGGAATTACATACATTTGAACTTCAGAAACCAGAAGCAACTTCAAAGTTCTAGAGTTGCCATCTCCTCCTACAAAGCTACCTTTATGGCACTCAGATATACTCAGCCTGTCCATGACTATCAAATATGGACTTTTCAGAGAGAGCTATTTAAATAAAAAGGCAGAAAAAAGGTTAGCTGCTTGTAAGGAAGAGGTTTTCCTCTCTTAGAAGTTTGATAATTACTGACCTAATTTAAGAAATGTCCTAATTTCAGAAAAAAGAGGAGAGAGAAAAGTAACCAAGGAAGTAGTGCAAAGAGTCTTTGAAGTTTGATCTAAAAGCCAAAAATTACTTATGAAGTGCCTGCTGGTGAACTAAAGGCAGAATCCCATTGTATAAAGCACTCCACAAACACACAGTTTCTCTTCTCAAAGGAGTTCACAGTCTATAAAGACCAAATAGAACAAGGGATGGGCAACAGAAGGAAGGAGGGCAACCCTACTACTTATGTGACTTTATTTCAAGTCATATGCAGATTTGCTCTCAAACATGCACACTTTGACCTCATGGGTAATGTCTACTCCATGAATGGGATTTTTTCCCCAAGATTTCACTCTTTGACTGAAATGCTGACGCATGCTTAAATTTACATATGCCATTAATTAACTTGGATTGAATGGCATATTCTTACAGAAAAAAGTATTTGCTTGGTTGGCCAGCTAAAATGTGATTCTTTATAGCCAGAAGTGAGGATACAGTACAAGTAAGAATTATAAAGTATATATTTTATGGTTCAAATTCAGTATACTCCTTGCTACACCTTCTTCAGGGGACCACACATTTTATTTTCTAATACTGTATCCTGAAAAGAGTATGAAAATAAAGTAACAACAACTGCAACCTTTCAAACATTAACAATGTATATTTAAAGTAAGACTATGTATCCAAGATAGCTGGAGGAAATGTGAAGCATTAAAATCCAACAGGCTGAATTTATTCCTAGTGCTCAGTACATGCAATTTTCCTTAATGTAACGGACAGATACTTCACACCAGGTGTGAATTTAACCACCTGGTTATAATTTGTGAAAATGCTTTCGTTCCATTACAAGGAAAGCAGCTCTATCACGACAGTTTTTGCACCTGCATGAGTTTTTAATTCAGCTTGATTGCTGTTTGTGGTGTTTTCTGTAATGACAACTTAATAAACTTAAATGATGTTCCCAGTTTTCCACCCCAAAGAATTATTTGTCACTGATGAGAAAGCTTTTGCTGGTCGAGTGCTCTCAGTCATACTTACTGAGAATCAATAATTGATTAAATTATATACTTGCCATTTATAAAGTTGCTAATGACTTGTCTGTCTTGTGCTGGAACTATAGCAATACTTAAGTAGCGTCCAGTGGGTCTTCAGCTCTGCCCAGAGCATACTGCGTCTTTCTGTCTATCTTCATTTGTTGAAAGGGCCCATAATAGCATGCTTTATTAATCAATCTATTAAACCATTAAAAAGAATCAGTGCTCTGTTCTCTGCAAAGGCACCTAGCAAAACCATTGGCCTTGAAGACTGATTTACTTGCAACAAAGCAATTTTATCTGCAGCAAGCGCCAATGAACTCACCATTCTCTGAAAGCCAACTTTGGCAAAAAAACAAAGGGCTCTTTCCCTGGATCAGCAGAGCTTACTCCCCATATCTTTCCATTGAAACAGTGAAGTTACCTGGGAGGGAAGACATCTAGGACCATCTCTCTTTTTTCTACATAATGTTTTTTAAAAAACAAGAGTCCAGTTTTACTTGAATTGTTAGTATTTGACTATAAACCCTTAGGCTAAGCCTGAAATACCTTTCTACTATGGTGAATGACAGAAGACAATATAGTCTTCCTCCAAACATCCTCCTCCTCTACACTTTGCCTTCATCATTTTGTATCTGATGGTTGCTAATCACAGTGCTTTATAAAAAAATCGCTGAATCAGTAACACCATTCAGTCTCGTTAGGCTCTAACAAAAGTACTCTATAATTATCTGCATCAAAATACTGCGATAAGATCCATCAGCATTTGGAAGATACTTCCATGAAGAGAGACTGAGATGGGCACATGCAGAGGAAAATCAATACATAGCATTAATAAGACTGATTCTGAGAGTATGAAGTGGGAGAGAAAAGAAAGAAATGCATGTAAATACCTGGTCTATTTAGAAACCTGATGGATTTAGGAGGGGTTCAATCAGGAAAAATTCCTAACAGGCAGTGTGCATTACAGCCAATACTCTATTTTCCTTTGCATTGCTGAAGCAGTGAAATTACATTCTGACATAAGTGGCCATTGCACACATAATATTGGCTCAGGCACATGCTAGTCCAGTTCTTACTGACTTAAGTCTTTGCCTGGCATCTCTGCCCAAGAAAGGGCAGGAATTAGGTATTCCAGCACAACTAACACCAACCTAAAAACTTGTAGCCACAGTATGAAGTAATATCAGAATGTAGATGCATCTTACACATTGGTCAATTCAGCAAATGCTTTTTAGATGAGTACACAGGCTCTAAAGCCTCTTCTAGCAGTCACACGTGAATAAAAATAAAGGAAAGATAGTGAACAGACGAGAACCCTCAAAAATAGAAAACCTTTGCATGAAGAAGAGTAGACTACAATTCAGGGAACATTTTTTTCCATTTAGTTCTGCATAGATCTTCCATGCAACCCTAGGTCTCACATTCTCTTTGTTTCAGCTACTCCTCTTTTATCAGCCTTGTTCCTTAATAGCAGAAACCCTTTAGTCTCTTGCAACTTTTTCCTTAGTGTCCAACACAAGGGGCACTACCAAAAAAACCAACAAACCCATCCTCGTATAATGAATCCTAAAGTAAGCATACTAAAACTTTGCCAGAGCTGGAAGAAATACAGAAATATCTGCAAGAAGTCCAGGATAATCTGTTCTTGATAAGTCATTCAAAAAATTAACTCACACCTGATACAATACTAGATTAACTTTTCTTGCTACTTCGTAACAGAAAAAAAGGCATATTTACAACATCTCTCTTATGAAACCCCATTGAAACTCTGACTCCAAATGAAATTACCAAGCAACATAAGGAAGCACTCAATATCATCGTTAAGAGCAGATGTAAAACAAAACTTTTTTTCTTCTCTAATTAACCTTTAACAATTGTAAATACACTGTCTGGACTGGTGTCAACCTGTCACTTAAATACTAGCAGAATAAAAAAAATTCTGATGGTAACGAATGAAGAAATCTGTGATTTCAATATTACTTCTGTACATGTATTCTAAAACAGTCCAGTTTATAGTTATCTGCAGGATTAGCTACCTGTAGCAAAATAAAGCCAAGCATTCTAAAAGGGTTCTTAATATGGGCAAATAAATCAAATTCTTAAAAAAAGCTAGATTTATTAGCCAGTACCATCATACACGGGCCCCATACCACAGGTGAACAAGGAAGTTAAGTCCCTCCCTCTCCAAAAGTCAATGAGGTAATTTTCATTTTCACATGATTATGTAATCTAGGAGCCAAAGGGACAATTAAAGGCAGACTGCTTAGGCTCTTGGTGTAGGTCCTAGATTATTACTGGTATACCAGTGCCCATTTCCCACTCATTTCAGTGGCAAATAGTTACTTAACTGGTTGCTTAATGCTGGCCCAAAATACTCCAGAAAATATGGGTCCCTTTCAAAATTCCAGATAGGGATTTGCTGACTTTAAAGAGAACTTTACAGTGTAGAAGTACCAGAGACTGACTCTGAGTAGCAAAATAACTCAGTGACAGTGACCAAAAAGCCTCTTGTATATGTTGACTACAGGAAATATACAAAACACTGGTGCTGGTCCTGTAATCTGTCTCACAGCTGTTGAGCTCCGAGTCTGGTACAGTCCCACTGAAGTCAATTAATCTACGATATTACCTGGTCCGCCAGAGAAGAAGATTCTTCCTGGAATAGAAACTAGATTATTGTAATTCATTTTTCAGTACTAAAATATCACTGTACATCTTTTAGCTATGGGATACTGTAAATGGTATTTCTATTGAGTATTTTAATAAAAAAATCAGATGACATTGCTTTAGTTGTCAGATTTTCTTGTTAACTTTAAAATAATATGCAAGGCAAGCTAAACATTACCTTGATTTTCTTCCAGCTTCCCGATTGTTTCTATCTGCTCAACAAGGTCATTTGAGTTCCACTGGCTCATGCCTATGAGAATGGCACTTTTTCCTTCCACCACTTCTTCTGTAGGAGGAAAAAGGAGAATGGAATAAATTGCAGTGACAAACAAGAGAACAAAGAGGATTAGTGTTAGTAATTATCAGAGAAATAAGCAGGTCGTTATGATCCCTAATGGGAATATAGAACAGGTTAGTATACACAGGACTCTAGGAAGTCTTCCTGCTTAACAATTCACCCTGCACTGTATGCACATGCTGTGTGTGTTGTGTGCAGGAAAACCAGGGGAAAGAAAGGACTGCACAAATTTTTGCTCTTACCTTGAACACAGCACTTAAAGATAAATTTAAGAGCAAATTACTCTACTGAATGTTTAATATCAAGAAGCAGAACTAGTCAGATAGTCTCTCTCTTCCTGCAAATAAGTTTTCAGAAAAATTTTTTTTTGTTTTGCAAACATTGCAGAATCAAGATTAAAAAAAACCTTAAATAATAATGGACACCTTTGTTTTTTCTAGCAGCTGACAAAAATTTCACACAACCTACCAGTTTTGCCCAACCCACAGTTCTCATTCTTCAGTTTCTAAAACCTAAAAATACTTCCTGTGTTAAAGAGCTAACCTGTATTTTTTCTCTTGAAATGGATAATTTACCTGAAAATTCCTGTGACAAGAGCCATTTTCTGACCAAGAAGTCATGGAAGTGTGTTTATGTTTAATCTTTACAACAGCCCTAAAAAGCAATTAATAGGCTGTAAGCTCAGGAGAGTAGGAATAGTCTCTTTCTTACCAGCCTGGGTAGAGCAGAAATGCTTCAGGGGATATACACCGTAAATGACACAGCTTGCTAGTGTTAGTATCACTGTAAACTTTTTGAAAAGGAATGGTCTTTTTTTCTTCCAAATCTCCCAATTGATACAGGAATACAAACACTACACTTCTACTTGTACAATTCAGTTACCTCTAAAAAAACAAGAAAACCCCCCAACACCCTGTAGTTTAGTAGCAGTGCAAATTTTACCAATGTGCATCTAAAATCCTGATTTCCTGTTTGTCATATGTGTGAAAATGCTGTAATAATGCCATTAAAGCAGTAATTCTACCTAGCACGCATGTAATTATATTAGTATAATATTTACTGATTATATACTTACATTGCTTCAAGAAACAAAGTAAGCTATACTAATACATAGAGTAATCAAAATAGCCCACAACAGTCAATAAACTATAAGGGCAGGAGAACCAGCACTTTCCAAGACATAAGGGAAACCTCAGTCCATATTTCAGGACTTTTATCAGTTATATAGGGGCACTTCAACATTTCATTTCAGCCTGGAAGTACAGCTATAAAGGTGTCTTATAACTGCAAACATTTTAAAGCTTATTATGTATCACAATTTTAGCCTGTAATCAAAATAACATTTTCCTACTTTAGATTGGCCTAAAGTGAAATTATTTCTGTAAAAGTCACATTAAACCATAAATATTAGCTAGTAGATTTCAATATCCTAAAATTCTGATTTCGGCACATTTAAAAAGGGGGGAGGAATGGACTCACAGACCAGTTTATAGACATTTCAAGCATGTTTTTTCTTTTCATCAAAAGCCATCTGTGCTCTATAAGGCTTTAAACTTTCGTGTAGAGACACAAAGACATCCTGGAATGGCACCAGCTCCATAGTGCAGAGAATCAGGTCTGTAAATAGGCTTATTCTTTTATTGGGATCTTATCCAGGAAGGGGGTGGGGGGAAGAGCTTGGAGCCAGAAGCACCAACAAAATGATATGTTGCAGATGTTGCTTAAAAAAAAAAAAAAAAAAAAAAAAAAAAAAAAAANCAGGCTTAGAAAGCTGTATGAAAACATTTTCCTTTGATTTACCAGCTGTTTGGGAAGAAGGGTGCATTAGTCCTTTCTGAATGAACTTACTAAAAACATTTTGGCCTAGCTGTGTACAGCCAGAATGGTCTCTGTATCTAGGGTGAGTACATAAAAAAAAGCAATGCAAAATAAACAAAGAGGGTTCTTTACTTGCTGAGGTACTGATTCAGCAAATGGGCCAAAATCTGCCCTCTCTTACTGCCTGCTGTTGAGACAAAGGCTTTATTACAGGAGTAAACAGAGCAGAATTTGGCCAGAATATTTCATACTGAAATAATCAAATTAAACTTTTCAAGTGTGTGTGTGTGTGTGTGTGTGTGTGTGTATAGATAGACATAAATCTATCTATACACACATATATGCATATATAAAGTGAAATTCTTGAACATACAATGACAGCCAGGCCTTGCAGTTGACCTCTGAGGGTATAAAGCATTTAAAGAGATCTTGGTATTGGGAGCGGATGAAAATGGAGATCAAAATTAGGGTTTTTAAGTTGCTTCACAGTTGTCACCATACCTGATCTCCCCCCTAAGTTTTACATTTTGCAGAAACAAACAGTAATGAGGGCCATTTGTCATATTTATCAAAGAAGCTGAGAACAATCCAGCAAAGTCTGTACTGGATTTCATATAATCTCAGCTGCTCCCTGAGGTTAAAATTAAAATAAAATAAATAAAAACACATCCACCCAACCATCGAAAATAGTGTTTTGCTCATTTTTTTGTCATTTTCTCTCACACAGGTTGATTTATTTGAAGTTCTGTGGGGAGGGAGGAAAGGATCCAGAGGGTGGCTCTGGGGAGCCTGGAGGTGCTGCCCTCAAAGCCGACCGAACTGCCCCACGGACACACTGCACCTCTTGCGGCCAACTCCGCAACCAAAGCCTTTGCCTGGAGCCCCTTCCTGCACTGGCTGCTGACATTTAAGTAAAATGAGAGATGGCAAGACCAGGCCATTGAGCTCCTGGATATCAAAGTAAAGGAGGCAGCTCTTGTGGTCTGTTCGTTACACCTGGCAAAGCATAAATCTAGTCCCTAATGTCAAAGACAAAAATGCCCTTAGATAATCAGGCTTCAGTTCTGAAGGTAGAAGAAAACAGGTTGAGAGTTATATTACTATTTATTCTACCAAAACAATCCAAAATAAAACCATAGAACACAGTTCTTCTGTGCTGTGTACATTTACACTGTAAATGCAACTTTGAGCTTGTTTCCTCAGTTATAATGTAGAGATATGTCACCAGAAATGCTACAAAGGAAAAAAACTAAATAGCCCTACCAATTTTAAAATTCTTTCCATTATTTCTTTAGCAGCCAGTGGCGGAGTTTGGAACGGTATCCAAGGTTCCGGCTCTAAGCCCAATGCTAAAGCAAACTAAAGCAAAAGCTGTTGTAGTGAAGAGCCACAGTCTCAGGACAGTGCTCTCTAGAAGCAAGTCACGTGTTTGGGGAAAGGTGATTTGTGTTATTTGGTCATCTGATAAAGCTGACAAAAGTCCCAATAGATATTTGGGCTTTCTTCAAGTTTGAAGCAGAAAGCACAAACAGAAGTAGAAACTGCTTGTATAAACTGCCATAGTAAACACAGACCAAAAATAATACTATCTCATTGAGTAATTTGAAATTGAAACTCCCAGTATTTGTATTGTTACCAGGCTTAGTATTTCCCCATGGCTCACAAATGTCAATAATGTTTCTATCACAATTTTAGCAATCCTCTTCATTTATTTGCTTCAAATTATTAAAATCCCAAACCCTGACTTTGTTTTTCATCTGTTTGAGGCTTTTTCTTTTTAATAGATGATACTCAGTATTTCTAACCAAACTATATTGCACTTTAAAATATTCAAGCACACTAGAACAAAGGAACCGTAAATTTAAAAAAATCTGCAAAATCTGCCTCTAGTTTTTTGTACTAAAATAGAGTTTACTCCTTTATAGAGCTATAGCTGATTGCCTGTAATATTCTCTCAAAACCTGGAGCCAATTAATTTTTACTCTTCCTTAAAAGGCTTTTCTTGTTATCTAAATTACAAAATTTGATTTCCATCCAGGATTACTTTGCATCAGAAAAAATAATCTTAAGCAGTCTGAATCAAATAATCTAATCATCACCTATAAAGTAATATGGTAATACAGCATTATTGTTATATGCTTCAATGGAATCATTAACTCCACATTTATGCTTTTATATTGTCAGTCTGTGTTCCTTCTCTGAAATTAAAGCACCAACCTCAGAAGTTTTGAGGAGAAAACCAGTACCTGAAGCAACTCCTGTTAAAAATAAACTTTGTGAATGTTACAGTGCTGTCATAATGATGCTATGAAGCAGAGAAATAGGCCTCAACCTGTCAGCTCCCTCTGTAGAGACTGCCACAGAGTTCAGTATCCAGAACTAGCAAGACCTGGCACCCAGCACACAATCTTGCTTGGGTGATCGTCAGGGTGATCTCCAGCAGCAATATCACCTATTTCCACCTCAGCCCTCTCCCTCCATGGCCCTCACCTCCCTCTGGGTGCTCATCAGCCCTCTGCACTTTTAAAAACCAGATCTATTTCACAACCAAGGTCATAACACATTTCCCTCAAAAGAGTCATCGTACAAATAAGGGATGAACAAAGAAACAGGATGAACTAGGATGTAGGGATGTATTGCCAAACAGAACAGGTTATCTTCTTAACTCACGTGCATCCTTTAGCATTGTGTTTTTTCCCTGGCTACAAGAAATGGCAACTTCTACAATCATCTGCTTTAGACATGACTCCAAACTGAGACTACCTTTGGCCAGTTTCCTGCTCTCATTTTACTTCTTAGATCTCCTGCTGGTAAAACCAAGTTATGCTTCTCTCATGGCTACATCTGGCTGCAATTTATACCACCAGGCATCTGGAGTGGAGTCATAAACATGCCATGTTTTAGTGGTCCTGACTAGCAAAGACAATCACTCTGCAATGTCAGTACATGCTGCCGAAATCTCTCCTCATTAGCAACTTTTCCTTCATACTCTCAGGGGCTAACTATCAGCCGGAGAGAACTGTTTAAAGAGAAATTCCAAGGATCAAGGACTACTAGAAAGAGATGTTTGCTAAACAACAAACACTTGGGAGCTTAAAAGGGGGTTCTTAGAGGGTTTTATTGTTTATTCACATACTGGAAAATACACATATGAGTACATGAAATTCTTCCCTCAACTTTGCTCTTCTTTAAGTCATAGCCCTAGAAATATGATGAAATTGTAACAATTTCACATCATTGACCCCATTTAGAGCAGTACCCTATATGAAAGCCTACAGTCTGCTCCTTGTCAAGAAGGCACAAAACTTCCCCTTCACATCAACAGCTTGCAAGCACYTCGGAGTCTCTTTTTTGTAATCTACCTGACAGCAGCTGGCAGATGTTCATCGTTTGTGACATCTGTAGTGATCCTAACCAGAAGACTATTGTCTTCTGTGTATCGAGGAGTTAGTGACCAACGTAATGGATAAACTGAGCAAACACTGTGCTAGGATGCTTGTACAGCTTGGCCAGATAAACTTAGTGGGTTGATAGTAATGAAGGAGCCTGCAGGCAGCTCCCACTTGGTACTGCCAATTACACCACCTGTGTGTCCTTGTCTTTATCTTAAGGTGAAGCAGCAAGTTCTCATGTGAACATCCTTTTGTTTGACAGTTGAAGTGACGAATAGAATTATTTTCTTCTAAGAAAATCCTATGAGCTCTAAAGAGCAAAATGCCAGTAAACTTTTCAATGGATGGGATCTGCACAGCAAGCTCTGCCCTGACTGGAGGCTCTTCCGATGCTGCACAACTCAGGGTTCTCAGCATCTGAAGGGATTAACTATAAGATTTACTATACTATTCTGTTTTTCCTTATAGCGCTCACTCCAATAAATGACATTTTAAGTGATACTTTACAGAGTCCGAGTGCCTTTCTTACTGGAATCATAACAGACACCAGCCCTAGTGCCTTGCAGTAGCATACAACAGCAGCTTGTGGCAGTACACAGATTTACGTCCCCTCCGGAAGCCCCAGCTAGCCTATTTTCAACTCAATGCAGCTTTCATCCAATAAATACACATCAGGAAGAAATAATGGGTACACGGCACACAGTTCTCCTGCCCAAAGACAACCCCACCCATCATTGTATTTTATGCTTCATTGTCCTGCTGGGCAGCAACTGTCCATCTGCCCTTTGGTGTGAACTCAGCAACATTTTTCAGTAGCTGGAGTTCTTTTCCTGCTTTCCAGACATGGGGAAAAGCAGGATTGAGTGCAGGCTTTCAGACCATGAAGCATGTAGAAATGGGTAAAGCAGAGTCATTTAACCTGAGCAGAAGTCAAAACAAACAGTGCAGCAATCCCACAGTAGCAAGACATCAAGAAAAACTGAGAGAGCTTATAACAATGGCAAAACAGTCCTGGTGATTCCTTTCAGCTCTTGTTACTGCCTGGAATTTTATACCATTTTTCCACTACAACTTTTTTTTCCTTTGACTGTCCAAGTTACAACTACCTTACCCCCAAGTAGTTATCTTAAGGGAAATCTAGAATAGGAGGGGACAATGGAGAACAAGAGCTAGGCTTACCTAATATTCAGAATAATTGATAAAATATTGGCTGCAGTTTAGTCTAGCAGGAGCTTACCAATCTGGTAGAATATATGCTAAAGCATCTCAAAAGTTGTTCAACTTAGTCTGTACTGAATAGAAAAGCTTACAAGCTGTTAATATTCTCAAGATAGAAATGTCTCTATATTATTACAAACCCTTTCAAACATGGATATTTCCTTTAAGAGGAGAACTGAGTAAAATGTGTGGGTCAGAGGCATATACTTACACAACAAAACTACAGTTTAAAAACAAGAACTCAAGTCTTGTCCTGTCAAAAGCAAAGTCCAGAGTATCTTTAAGCTAACAAACCTGACTCAGCCTGACTCAGTCTTCCTGTAGAGCAGTGGGGGGGGAAGGCACCCTACTGTTGTGATGCCTTTGACATGTTACTCCCGAAACTGCAGTACTGCTCCAAACATTCTCTTTCCAATGCAAAACTTCAATTTCCTCTTCAGCCTATGGTTAAACACAATTACGGTAAAGCTCTTGTAAAAAGAAACTAGAGGAAAAAAAGCAAAAAAGAAGGACCTTTCACACCATATCACCACCACAGCAGCAAAACAAGGAACAAAGAGACATGAGACAGCAAGAACATCTATGCTGAGCTTCTCACCACAGGTAACAAATTAGAATTTATTTCAGGCAGTGCTACATGCATTTTATCATATGGCTGAAATCAGTCAGAAAGCAAAGCACAACACAAGGACTGAAAATCAGCTATAAGCAGCAGCACAGGAAACAGAGACCACAGTATTTGCTCACCAGAAACACTGTAAACTGGTTCTTTTTCATACTCTGATATTTCCTCCTGCCCGTCCTTACTGCCAGAGTCAGATTTCTATGATGCCTTGTACATTACAGAACACATTTCTGTGATCCCTGGGGGGATTTTCTGTTCCACAATAACATCTCCCACTTAGTAACGTCTCCTCCAATCTAGAGCTTTGATACAGGCAAAATAAATTCCACCTCAAAATGTAAATAAGACAACAGACAACGCATTGAAAAAAAAAGAATGGTACCAAAATGACTTGTGTGACAACAGACCTGAGGAAAATGATTCAGCTGTAAGGGATGTCCCTGGGGACAGTCAGTACAGACCACAGACCTGAGCATCTAAGCTCCTACCTGGGCTCCAAGTCAGAGGTATCTTAGTCCAAAGGCTGCCACTTCCCCCAAAACTTCCGCACCGTTTATCATTTAGCGAGGTCACAGCTCAGTCAGCAAACCAAAACGATATCCAGACTCTCTCACAGCATGGACATGAGCTCCTGCAACTTCTGAGGGCAGCAAAACTATAGGACTGCAGGTACCTCTGCAAAGTAGGCGTAGCCGAGTCTGACACTTAAGGAAACAGCAGCAAGACTACTGTGCTGGAGTCAAACACAGGAGCATAAAGTGAACACAGGAAAAGCAAAAATCCCTATTCAGGGCCAGAAGGAAAAAATTTAAGAAAACGCATTAGATGAGAATGTACTGAACTTCTCCAGCAATCCCTCATCTTCTGCACACACACATTTATTCTTGCGTGTCACAGCTTTATAAAATGTAAACAAACCTGAAATCAGTCTTTTAAATGCAAATATATTCAGTGAAGAGACTTATTTCCAGCAGTGATACTGCTTTTCTGGTTTATATCACTGTTTGTAACTTTCACCATCCAAGCAGATTAGCAATTCTAGCCTCGCTCTTCCTTCAGTTAAGGGGGTTTAATATAGAGTGATAGATTATGTATCYATGATGTCCAAAAAAAAAAAGTCTCAAAACTCAGTCTCAGGTGTAAAAATCCACTGCTAAGCGCATCAACGTTCTTTTCTTCCAGCGAAGAACCTTCTATTTAATTGCCACACTCCCCAAGACCATATGAAGTTATTAAAAATAATGAGATATGTCCCAAGGGACTGAAATACAAGGACAAGACACACTCCTTTAAATGGTTCTGAGCGAATATAGCATATTGTATGTTACTCATTTTAAACAGAAATACACGGCCAGAGTCTTCTCTTAATTGGAYTAATTTGTTTCTTTTTGTTCCTCTCAATTTCTGTCAGCACAAAGTGCAAGGGCAGGGGGGGCAGGGAGCTGCCTCTCTGACAACTAAGCATGGGATTAGTTTTTGGCAGTTTTTTTTTTCCTTCCTTCTCTATGGATTAAGCAGCTGCCTGAAYCAGTGCATATCCACTCATTCTCAGAGCTCTCCTGACACACAGCAGCTATGGGCTCTGCCTGTACCTCTTCTGACAACTTCTTTGCTGCAAGACATTTTCTTTGTGAATTTGAGATTTGAGAAACGAGAAAGTGCATCTCAAACACTGATCTAAGACATTGCATTTTGATTTCTCCAGTTTTCCTATGGAATAGGATTTGGAGATTTGTATTAGAAATCACTTTCTCTCAAAATCAGTCTAGAAAAGCTGCATTTCATAAGCCACACACCTACATAGCCTGCAGCACCACTTTAAAATCATGCTATAACCCAGCTGTCAGTCTGAGAATGCCAGGACACATTTTTTTGCAGGGAACCTCACACTACTGTTACAGGTAGAGTCYTGTTTCAGTATGACTGTAGCTAGGATTCTTCTCTCCTTATTGCTCAGAAAACGTTTAACGCTTTTCTCCAAGGTTGTGAAGCCAGTGTGGTCAACAGAATTTACCTTTCCTAAACAGCACTGCAATCTATCGTGCTTGAAGGGTCAAATATTCAATACACTTCTCAGAAGGGCTCTGTTAGCCAGCCCACAGGCAGGCCAGGTTAACTGAAGACAAAAGTTTCACAGGTGAGAATATACAGTTTACAAAGCTTAAAACTGTGATAAGTAATCAGTGCAAGTGATTACTTATCACTTACAACTAGAAAATGAAACTCTTTAAATGAGGCTTGGAGTAGCTGTGCATTCAAATACTTGCATATTCAGACCTACGCTTTCAAGCAACAATATTCAGCACCAACTCCCATAGTCAGTCCTGTGGACTAAGCACCAAGAGAGATGCAACAAGTCAAACTTAAGTACAGTGGTCATCAGCTTACTTAACATTGTGTTTTCTACCTACAGTGATAGCCATCCCCAGTGTAAAACACTTTCACTTCACTTCAAGTATTTGCTGTGCAAAGCATCTTCACCACTGATTTTCCTGTGTGTCACAAGGCATCACTAATACCACATTACACCACAGTCAATAGATTCAGGCAATTCTGCTGTAGCTAAAGCCGCTTCCCAATAGAATAGATTTCCTCCTGACAAGCAAAGCCAAACCAACCTTGAAGACTTGATCACCAGGAATGTAAAAAGCTTTTCTGTACCACTGAATTAATTTATTGCTTATTAGTTCTCCAATGGCAAGGGGCCTTCCACAGACTTAGGAGATTTTAATGGCATAGATTTTAAGGAGACATAATACAAATATCTTGCGATTTTGCTTTTGCATCCAGAAGACAAAAACCTAGCTGCTATTCTTATGGTTAGAAAAACATAAAAAAATATATCAACACACATGCACCACATACACCCTCTCCCCCAACATCTTATACATCCACAACAGCATTGTAACTATGACGATTTACAACACTGATAATATGATGTTAGACTTCCAAAATATTAAAGCATCCATCTGAAAAAAAACCTAAGAGCAAGGATCATCCAAGTATTGACCACAGCCTCTTTATGCCTATCCACTGACATTAAAAATAACAGACAGCATGGGACAAATCAGCTTATAATGTCTGAATTCTTTCCTCTCTCTGCATAAACAGCTAGAACATCCCTATGTGTTAGAAGTCTCTTTCAGACTACGTTTTGCTACAGAATAAGAAGAAAATAATGGCTGTCCTGCAATGTATTTTCTAAAACATGCACTCATGCATACACACATACACATACACACACAGAGCTCTTCCACTCAGAGCTCTCAAACTAGTCTTTGATGCCTTGCTTAAGCCCAACTCAGAAGTGTGGAAAATCTGAGGCAATTCCAGCCTGGGCAGGAGCTTGCACTGTGACATCAGACAAGATACAGCCAGGCTTTGTGCCTCAGTCTACCTGTACATCTGAAAAAATCCCTTATATTATTTACCTTTCTGAATTGCTTAGTTCTTTAATCCTTTGTGAATTGCTTCTTGATTTGCACATAGAAAATCCTCTACAACAGCCAGGTAGTTATTACTGTAAGCCTAATTGCATAGGAACAGGAAAGAAACCTGAGATATGATGCATGTATGTCAGACTTGGGAAAGCCTCTGAGCAGAATACACGCTTCAGTAATACAGGCTGAGACACACAGAGAGCAACTCCCTTCAAATGAAATCAGAAAATACATGCAGTCCTTTTTCTGCATATTGGCTGTAGCATGCTTCTACATCCAGGGACTCATTTTTAGCTGTGGTAATTCAACAGGATGCAAACAAGTTTCTGTACCTTCCGAGACAACATGAAGCCCACAGTCAATTTCACAGATTCTAGAGACAGAGGGGGCCTCCTGAATAAACCAAGCCAAACAATTTCACCTTACTATACCTGATCAGCTGAACACAAATTATATGACTTTCAGAACGTTATTATTCAAATATCCATCTCCATTAAGAACTGCCTGATTTCAGTCGATGGCTGTAGTGTTCTAGGCAAGGACAGAACATTATGCCAAGCTTTTAAATTCAGTTTTATTTTGAATACTTTTTTGTCCTTGTTTACAGTTTTTGCCTACTGAAACCGAAAAATCCAACTCTCAAGCAAGCAGCTTGTCTTTCAAGTTTCAATTTGTCAAATATTTTACAGCTACAGTAGACGATTCCCAGAAAGGAAAATGGAAACTACATGGTTTACCATCATATAGTTACCATCATTGTCAAAGACACAAGGCAGAAAAATTGAAGTCTAGGCATCTGGGATACAAAACCTGTACCTATTAATACACAGTAACAATTTGATTATTATTAATTAAGCCTCTGTAGAAACAGCTTGTGTAGGAAAACAAAATACTGCAATCCCAGGCTCACAGAAATAAACCAGGGATTTATCAGTGAAGTTGATTCAGATACTTGGGATTTTCCCCCAATGGAGTGAGATCACTATAATGCAGCAACTTGCACTTCCTTCAGAGCTATCCTCACAAGCATTCAGAACACAAAGCTGCTCCTTTTTCCTCAGTTTGCTAACCCCCCTACCGTATGGCACTTCCTTTCCAGCACTATTTCCCATAGACTACCATCTCCTTCACGTTGACTTTCAAAAAAGCATATGCCAGCATGAAAACCCAAGAGATGGCACTCTAATGAACACTGACTAATTCTGCAACAATCCCCCCGACACAGGAAATGAAAACRTTTTGAAAAATGGAAGTTCACTGCAAGACAACAGACATTTAATCCCAAATACTGCCCTAAAAGCACCAAGTGCCTTTTACAACACACCCATGAATCTCCAGACATCCAAACAGCACGCAGTGAGACTGAAGCCAATGCAGCCCCATAAACCAAAATTAATTTGTTCAGAATCAGGCCTTTTTCAAGGAGAATAGCAGTGTTGGGAAGGGAGGTGACTTTCTCTCTCTGCTGTAAATATAAACAGATGGAGAAATTTAATGACAATTTTAGCTGTTTGAAGTAAGATATCTATTTCCTTTATGAAGCATCAAATGTTTTGCACTTAAAAGTCAGAGTGCGCCGAGTGTGCTGTTACCCAAAGCAACTAAAGAGCACATCTAAATCCAAGCAAATATTACATATTAAGGGGTGGAAAAAATCCGTCCCCTTTTGATCAGAGATTTCTCTGTAATTCATAATCCCAGTTTGCTACAAAAGCCAAAGGACGTTCAGCAAGTTTATTCCATCATTCTTCACCACTGAATTCCCGGTAACATGAGGACATAAAAACAGCTCCATTTGATCTCAATAGCTCACACTATGAAAGATCCTACAGCTGGATTTCACAGCAGCAGCAGAATTAATCCTCCCCTACCGGTTATTCTCTGCAGAAAAGCAAATACATTAAGTTCAGAAAAAGCATGAGGTTTTGCTCCCACAAACAAAACCAAAAACAGAGACCCCCACACAAACATTCTTGCGCATTCACAGAACCTACAAACTTTAGCTCTGCTTCAAAATAAAACCTGTCATGCTAAGGATGTTGCCCAGATTCAGGATCTGTTCAGAGTCATAGATGTCATGGGTAACATAGCATTTTGGATTGACCTGTTGAATCCAGGCATTCAGATTTTAGTTCTTTCTGAACAAGCAGAGCTCCCAGTTACCTCAGTGGAAGTTTTGTCAGAGGGGAAATTCTGTGGCCTGAATTTTAAGAGTTAGCCAGTCGCACAAATACTCTTGGCCTTCATCAGGAACCGTAAACGAAAGCACTTCTGACAGTAATGTCATATACTATGTCAGCTGTAAGCAAGGGGGGTCCAAGAGTTGCCACAAAGCTCTGTGCTGCTGTAGCCATGCTGCTTCTGGTGCCAGATACAGCTTGTGTGCACCTCACTCCTCCTCCCCAGTACCTCCCCCATTTCCAGTAAATTTAGGCCCACTCAGAAATCCTTGAGAGAAGATCTGATTCCCTCTCCACACAGACACACACATATGAGCCTGATGATGACAATGTTGTCAGTCCATCCCCAAAGGGGCTTAGTTGCTTGCTGCAAAACTGGGGGAAGAATGGGGAGAGGAGGACAAAAACTTGAACTGACCTCGTGCATCGAAGAATTCATCATCGGAGCTCTCCACCGAGTCATTGAGGATGTTCTGCATGTGCCACTGAGCACCACTGAATCTGCGCAGGCCAGCTGGAAGTACAGACAGACTCATATTAACCCAGTGGAATGCTCACATCTGCTCCAGGCTTAAAGGAGAAAAAATTACATTAATAAAAAAATGCATGTAGATAGCTTGAGAGAATCATTTTAGTCAATGAACGTACTTTAACTTAACTAGACAGTCAGACACTAATGCTGCTGCTCATAAGACTCCTAAAACCTGTTCTCCACTCTGAAGATCACTTTTGCCCAAATTCTCACTCGTGTTAAAAGGCACAAAACTCCAAAGAAGAGAGGACACCTTCTAGGCTTTAAACAACATGGTACTTAAAAGGCAAAATGAACCAAACAGGATATAGGTCACCAGCTAGCACAGAAGAAAATATTTGTTTACTTTTATAGCAAGAAAAACAAACAAACAAAAAAAAMCCCAACCCCCCAAAACAGCGCATTTCGTTATCTTGCTGGTTCACTGCCTTTCTTTTCCTTCCCCCACTTTCAGGGTTTACCTATATTGCCCTAGCTTTAGAACTGAAATGTTTACCCAGCATGCAGCTGATATTCTGGGATCACAAGTCAAAAACAATCTATTTCTTTATCCTTCAGAACGGCAGCCTTTGCAGAACTATATAGCAGAGCCTTTTCACTCACACAGATACAAGCCAGCAAGCACCGTAGTATAATTAGATGTCTGCAAACATTCAGAAAGGGAAAAAGCACAGAGACATTCTTCCTCCCTTTCAGTGTCTCTGCTTTTCTGCAATTCATGTTGCTAATAGGTGGCTCTCGCAGCAATCTGGCTCATCAATGTGAATGGTATTTAGCAATAACCCTTACTCCTGCTATAAATGAGAGGACAAAACAACAGGAGAAAGACCAGAGAAGAAAGCAGAGATATAACTGATGGCTCATGCAGTAAAGCAGCTGTTCATCTCTTTCATTAAAAGAGAAACGTCATCACCGATACAGAACCGGCTGAAGATTCAGTTTAGGTCTTTAATCCTCTCCAGTGTTCTTTCCAATATCAGCTTTGTCACCTGCTTTCAAATGGGCTGAAGTGGATTAACATCAAAGCTTATCCTTCAAACAACAAGTTTTCAGTAAACACTCAACATTCCTCACTTCCAGTCATTGTTTCTTATTTAGGCAACTGGAGTCACAGAGTGAAAAATTTATACAGAATCTCTCTCCTTTTCAGTCTCCCACTCCCCAAATGGCTGTCCAGTATTATGTGGCCTTTTGCATGGCAGGTAGCGAGGCTTTTTTTTCCAAGGATCAAGCTCTGCCTATAACTGGAGCCCCTCCAAGCTTTAGCATTTCCAACTCTGTTTAAATTCTGTACATAATGAAAATACAACAGTCATTTTCAATGAAATAAGGGCACTGTCATGTTATCAGAAAAGTCAGTCTGCTAAATAATGGTTCCTACAAAGAAAGAAAAATTGAAAAATTGGTTACAGTCTGCTGACTTGCAGATATTATCAGAAAGATATAGGTTCGGAGACAGAATGATCACAAGCAGCATAAATCCTATTGTCAACAAGTAACCCTTTCAACTCCTAGTCATCACAATTATATTAAACATTGCAAGGAAGACAAAGCCATCTATCAGCAGTGCACTCTGTCACGAAGGTCCCACAATTTTCTAAATAGAAAGAAGGTGGGAAGGGGTCAGAAGGGAAATGGAGAATTCCCCCCCACCTGTTACAAATATTCAACAACAACAAAAAAAAAATCTGTGACAAAAAAAAACGGGTGTTCAAATAAATAATGTTAATGCAGAGACAGGCAGATTTGATGGCTGGGTTTTTTGGTATTTTAATCACGCTGCCATCATTTCCAAGCACTGAAACATGCACACACACAAATCCTAGATTAGAACAAAGAGATGAATAAGAGACCAACACCTTGATTTTTAACTCAGATGAACTGGAAGCAGAAGGAACAGAGAGCACGAGAGAAAATGGCAGGCAACGTTTAAAACAAAACTGAAAACCCAGGGAGGATGGGTTCATCCAGTGTCATGAAGGAGAGAAGGAACCATGGGATTTTTAAGCCAAGTACTTTCAGAGGCACTGGAAAATGAAAACGGTCAAGCAGAGTAAGCAGATGAAGAGAGATGACTGTAAGAACATCTATTTTTGTGGGGTGCAGACTTTCTGGGGTCTAAAAATCCAGTTCTTCATGCTTTTCTGTCTTTGAAGGCTCTATGTCAGGAAGGAAGATCTATGTGGCAGAGGGATGGGTGGTTCATCCTGCCAAAGCAGAGCAACATGGGCTGAGCTCTCCTTGGCAGCTCTATTGGCAGCTCATATGGGAAGTATGACAGCAAGCTAGACAGCTTCGACCAGAGGCTGTATTGGGAAAGGATGAGTAGGCTTCAAGAGTCAAAACAAGAAAACATACAGTGTTGCTCAAGCATTGGAAGGCAGTAAAGATAGATCAATATAGACCAAAGGAACAGACCAAAGGAAAGCTGCACTACAAACGTGAACTGAACAGATTGATAGCTCTCATAACAGACACCTGTTAAAAGACTTCTTCAGAAACCCTTCCTCAAGACCACAGGAGACAGCCACAAATGCGTGTCTATAATGTCATGAAAAGAAAGAGGAAAAAGAAGGGTAATATGGATAACGATCCAGCTGATATGGGGATAAGGGTCTGTATTACATTTACCTCACTGACTTGGTCTGCACCAGCAGACTCTTCTCAGAATAGAACATACCTGCATAACTCAAGGGCTCTAGCGGCCAGGCAGCTCCCAAAAGGTCCACCAAGAAATCAAAACACACAGTCCTCTCTGGACAAGTTGTATGCATACAACTGCTGGTGTAAGCATGTCAGGACTAGAGTCAAAATCCACTCAGATGGATTCTCAGGAATATTTTGTATCAGGGACTGAGCCTCACTTCTCCCTCCCATGGCATATGAAGGGTTTTCAGAGACCTTACAACAATGCTAACTATAGAGCACAGGATTAGAAGGGATAAACAAAGACTGAATCCAGGCCCCTGTCTAACAGATGTTGACCGATATACAACTCATCAAGCACATACAACAAATCCAGATCCACAGAACTGCTGCATAATTCCAAAGCTTGTCTGCTCTTTCCAATAGGTATTGGTCTAATGAAATTGTTACTGCTCCATACAAACCTCAAAACAAACTTGACCCCTTAAAAAAAGAAATAATAAACTGGAAAAAAAAAAGTCAACATTGCAAGTGACCCTGGTAGGAAACGTATCTCAGAAAAATCAGCTTGTGCCTACCATTACAAAGGCCCAAAGCAAGGAAAAAATTCAAATTTCCCCTTGGGGAAGTTTCAATGAGTGGCAAATACAAAAAGAACAGAAGAGAAACATAACTCTACAAATGACATGGGTTGTTTTTGGAAACAGTTCTCTCTATAGAAAACAAAAAATGAAAGAATAGAGATTCTCTCGACACGGAGGTTGTCAAGGCAAGATCTTGCCAGGTGGCAGCTTCCGGTTATTCTTGCTACAGACATGACAGCAGAGAGAACAGTACAGTGGCCATATGGATAAATGATAAACTGAAGTCAAATGTCACACTTCTGAAAGTGGCCATGATGAATTTGGATTAGTGAAGCCCTGCCCAGTCTTCCCACAAATCCCTTCCCCATTTTCACCTAAATCAATTTGCAGCATCTCTCTAAATACTGCCCTTCCATGCCAGAAAATGAAACATAGATGTTTGGGTTTTTTGGCCAGGAATTTTCACTATTCATTTTGCCAGAACTTGAAGGATTTTGTCTGTGGTTTATTTGTTTTTTCCCTCCTCCCCTGAAGGAAAAAAATTCAACTCTCTCAGACCTAGCTTTAACAATGCCTCCTTGTTATCGGGCATAATCAAGACAGGTGACATTCACCCAAATAACATTAATATTGTTGCAGAACAAAACATGATCACCAAAGACCTAGCAGTGAATAAGATTCTGATCTCAACTGTTGAGGTATCAAGTTTCTCTCTTGTTTTTGAGGTGGATTAGAAAGCGAAGCCCATTACAAGTACAGCTCATAACAAGGGATGTTTGCCCACTCATCTTTTACCTCAGTAATAGTTCCACACAGTTTGCTGCTGTTTATCTTTCACTGATGAAAGCTGGCCTCAAAGGGTGCACCTTAGCATCAAAGCATTCCAGTTCAGGTCAGGAACATGCTTCCACAGTGAATCCCTGCACTGTCCTTGCATCTAGTCCCCCATTTCTCTCACCAGGCACCAACAGGATTTCTTTCACATGAAACTAAGCCAGAAGAGATGCCTCAGAAGTGCACATACTATGTTCCAACCACAAAAGGGAATTCAGTCTACAGGACTGGATGAGAGTTAGCCTGAAAGAAAACTCCTGAAAGGAATCTGGAGATGAGCATGGGGTCCTCAGCAGCAATCACTTCACTCTGCACATCCACTCCTGCTGTAACTCACTACTCACTAGTGCACACACAGCCAGACAGACCACTGCACAAACCTGTCCATGTTAAGTCAGCATATATCTACAAACTTCAGCAGGTCTGAGACTGGTCTTTTTTCTTACAGGAGTAATTAATGGTGAATACTCAGCGGCAGAAGAAATAAATACAATTTAACAGCAGTGGCAAACAGTCATGTCCCAATTCAGACTTGTTACCAAGTCAGAGGGAGCCCGGCTCCTCCCTTTTATTACCTCCAGAAAGTTCTTATAAATGCTCCTGCTTGCTCCCCTGGGAACAGATACCATCAGAACAACAGACAGCAAGAAGTACAAAGTACATCTTTATGCAAGAAAGGATGAAGATTAAAAACAAGGGCTTCCGAGCTGCAGAATTAATTAAGTCTAATTTCCTATTTTGCTTTATATCCTTCAATTTTCTTTCTTCCCTCTTCTATGCTAGTAACAGTCCCCTTCTCTCTCCCCCCCACTTCCAGTTTCTCCTGCTTACTGAGCTGAGGGACAGCATGAACTACAGCTATTTTAGTGCTATGCATGTCCAGATCAACCAGCCAACTCTGGTCTCTTTGGAATGACTAAGGAGGCAAAAATAAAGCTTTCCTTTTGTGTGAATATCGTCAGTTAATCTGCATCTCTGTCTTACCCAACATCCTATTTTCACAATTGATTAACTTCCCGTTAAACGTATGAAAACCTGATTTCTGAAACTACTACCCCTTTGACTGAAAGTGGCCAACAAGGGCAACAAAAACAGCACATCTGCAGAAGCTTCATTTCCTCTGAAAACTGGACTATGATGTTTCTCATTTTAACAGAAACTTGTAAACCAGTTGATGCAAAGTTTCTAGATAGCTGAGAAAGTGGGTAGGGAAGTGACAGACCTAAAAATGTAGACAAGCAACTCTTCTTCTTGTTAAAGCCTTTTGCATAGCTATGCAAAATGCATGACACAAAATGCCAACACAATTGAGTCAATACACAACTTCTGATAAGGCCATTCCCCATTGCAATTGATGTCTTTTCTCCCTATTTGGCATTCCTAGTCTTCTCCAAATCAACAGAATATGAGGTTCAAGGGGCTCTGCAGACAAACCCTGTAAGCTATACATCTGCACTGGCCCTGTTCCTTTGGTGGTTAAATTTCAATATGGATGAATTCATTTTTTATGACTTAAAGCCACTGTTATTTCCAACAGTCTCCAGAAGAACCAAAAGCAACAAAACTCTTCCCAAACTTCAGCATGCTCTTTCCACCTCCTCTTCTTGAAGAAAGGAAAGAAAGCAGGTCACTTCCACATAACTAATACAAAATCATGCTTGCTCTTTGAATTTTTCAAAGCCCTTTGCTTCCTGACACTAGGGACAAAAAAAGTGCCTGCAGGGATGGAGAGATGAGGACATAACATCACTCTTACTCATCCATCTTAACCCACCGCATCATTCTTTCCTTCCAATCTCTACACTACCTTAATTGTGATTTGCAAAACAAATCATCTGTTTCTCAACTCTCCTGGATTACCAACTCACCTCCATTTCCCTAGTGATTACTCCAAACACCCTCAAACTGAGGAATTTAGTACTGTGATTCACCCAAGATGGTTCACAATTAAGAACGGAGGACGATGTTATTTCACAGAGCTTGCAATGAGAATTGAGTCCCAATTTAATATCAGGCCAAAGGGAGTTACACATCTTGAGATAAAAGAAGAAAATTCCTCCACTGTCACAGGCATTTCACCAGGCTGTTCTTAGAGACCCCACAGTGTGCACTGTCACTGCAAGTGAAATTCCCTGCCATGCAGGCAACTAGCAGCAATTCCTGCCTCACTTCAGCTGGATTCAAGCAAAGCACAGGCTTCAAGCTGGCCCTGTGTGGGGCGGATTCTCATCTGAAATTTACTAGCAGTGCATTCAGCGTTGTGCATTTTCATTTGGTTTTGTCATCTGTGTTATTTGAAGAGTTTGGGGGTGTGGRGGGGTAATTTATTATTTCACTCACATTTGAGCACCAAAAGCYACACATTTTTGTCCTTAGGAAAAAAAGAAAAAAAATAAAAACAAGGAAGACCACCTGCATGTGAAGTTAAGTGAGAAGAAATCTATTTCCATTCCCTTTTTTCCTCCTAGAATCTTCTCTCCAAAGTTTGGCAAAACCTATTATTCAGAATTTGAACTTTTGGCTTTATGCTATTTGACAAAGTGCCTTCAGCACTGTGAGCTGCCACAGAAAACAGTAAGACATCATAGGCAGCTTATGCCAAAGAAAACAGAATAATGATTTTGCCTGAATGATATCTGCCGTATACATACAACCAAAAATAGTCACCAAGAGGCACTGCCAAGGATACAGTGACTGATGAAAATCCATCTGCATGTACTAGATATTGTGAAATTTTACTAGTAGCCTAGCAGGCTTAAAAAAAAAAAAAATCTTTTTCTTTTCACCCAAAATTTTGGGGGATTTTTATCAGTTTGATTCTCTACAAGACCAGATAGGGCCTGACAGCTAGATCCTGACTGAATGGCCTGATGAATGTTTTCCTGAAGGTTTTATAGGAATATATTGCAAGTAATGTCACAGGCACTGCAGTTACGTTTTATTAACGTATTATTGGTTTCTTTCTCCCTGTAAAAGAATCCTCAATACTATCTGACAAGAGCCTGTCCTTCCCCCCTACATCAGATGGGCACCAATAAACTTGCTAGAAAGTTTCAGCACTTTCTATATCAAGAGAAGATTTTTTTTTTTTTTTTAATAAAAATGCAGCACAGTATCTACAGTAGTTCAGTGGAAGATGATATTCTACTGACTTTAAGAATTCTCTCCTGGATATATCTTTGTCCCCAAAGCTACAAAGTCAATTCACAGGACTCCAAAAACCTCCCATTAAACACTGGATTAGATATCAACTCTTACTTTAGTGTGGAGGGTGCTCTGATGGATTCCTCAACATCAGGGTTTTTACAAAATTCATATCATGTCAGAATGTATCACACTAACAGTTCAGAGTAGTTCCTGTGGAATAAACATACAGTTTATATATCCAAAACACTGCTGTTATGCCATACATGCAGTCCTCCAGATTATGATGTGGAAGGTGACAGTGGAGATTTGTAAATTGGGAAAGAGAATTCTGCTTGCTCAATCCAGCCCACAGCAGCAGAAACAGCAGTAATTCTGGTCTCTCTGCTGTTCAGATGAACATTATTGATCAGCGTCAAACACACACACCTCCCCCCCCCATTGTCAATGTTAGCTGCAATAATTTAACCAGGTGCAAAACATTATATAGAGCTTTATAAAGGCAGCATGAGGATGATACTTGGCAAATTCAGAAATATCTAACAACAACAGAATCAAACCATCTTAAGGCTGACCCTTGCACATGCAGAAGTTCATAAACAAACCCAAACTGATACAGCATAACTCTGCTAACTCTAGGAGGAGAATATAAGCCAGCTTCATTTTGGTCTGACCTGAGGCTAAAGGTGCCCCAGAGGAAGTCATTTTGCCGTGCAAAACCAGCAGTGTTTTCCAAGAACGCACTGTATGATCTGGAGAGCCATCTAGTTGTCTGTTACCTACAAAGGGCCTTCCTAGAGGCGCACAGGTGGGAAGAGCATTTTCATAACATACCTCCACGGATATATGGGCTATTGCAGCCAGCAATTCCCACTAGTAACCCTGAAGAGTTCCTGTCACATCAGGGCAGGTCTAGTGGTGGCGTTGTCTATGACTTCTGGCTCAGGGAGCTCCTGAACCACAGACTTGCAGGGAGGTATTACACATGAGGAAAGGTGGACCTCTGGTCTGATCCAGTATAACCATTACCTTCTTATCTGATGTTACAAAAGTGGTCATCTTCCATTAATTTGGAGCAAAAAAAACAGAAGGTAGAACTCAGTCCTTCACGAAACCAAGTATCCTCAGCTATCATGTAAAAGGATCCCATCTCCATGTAACAGTGGAAGGGCTATGCCCAGCTTCATGGATTGCTGATCCAGTCCGCTGGGTTACAGAACAAGTGGCAGCACACATTTTCAYGGGCATACTAATTTTTAACAATCCTCTGAAGCAATGGGTTTCTCAGTTGTCAGTAAGCATTAGCAAGTCATTAATGCATTTACCATGGACTTCACTTTCAGGATACTGTCATAAACACAAACATTTATTTTCCATTATATCAGAAATGACAGCCATTTAAGTGGTTTCAACATTTAAAACCCCTGCAATTATATGTTACATATAATTAGCAACCACAGTATCTCTTTTCAAGCTAAGCCTGTCTCTTCAGGCTCTTCTATGTTGCTACCATGGCTCCTAATGTCACAACATGATTATTTAAAGTTTGCAGATTATTAACATCTCCAACAGAATTTCAAGAGATAATTTGCATGTTGAGGTAGTAATTTTCTAGGGAGAAAAAAAACAGTTTTGATTAAAATGTTTTGCAACAGATGCTATTCACAAATTTTACTTTCAGCTCACCTTGGTAAAGTTCATTTTCTATCCCTGAGATATGGCACATTTTCACTAACAATTTCCTAGAAATATGTCAGTGGAATATAGCATAGGAATTCTGACAACAGTGGACAATGGAAGAGGGCAAGATTTTTGGTAGCTGCACTTGGGTTCCATAAGGTTAAAAAAAATTTTGCAATTATTGTTTTTTAATCCATTTTTTCTACTAAAGAAAAAGAAACCTAAGGAATAAACCAGTTCAGAAAACACATTTGTTACTTGAACAGCCTCTAATGGCATAACTTCTAAACATCTCAAGCACAAATGCACTTCCCATTACAGTTTTCCTGTCAAGTAGGTAATTGCTATCATTTCTCCATCGGGTGCAGAAAAAAGATGTATTCCTAAACTAAAACAGTCAAACTAGTACAGCCCCTCATGCAGAAAAGACCTCAGGATCCCCACAGACACCCTGGCATTATTTATTTGGGTACCAATTTTTAAGCACACAAACTCTACAAAAGGACCTAATCTTGAACTCACGTTTAACTTCAGCTTCAAGTCCAAACACTCTCCTAGGTTGATAACATGAGTATGCAAAAGCAAAACATAGGCCTCCTAAGAACTAAATAATCTCAGATGCTTCTGTTGAAATCAAGATGTTTAAATGCCTTTGAAAACCACAGAACTGCTTTACGGCAAGAGGAGGTAAAAAACAAGAGTAGGTTTAGCTGGTAACAGCAATACAAGACCATTAACCAAACCTCTCAAATGCTAATGCAAATCTGGAAGAAACACTGATGAATACCACTGTTCACCTTACCTCTCTCCATTTTCAAGACCATCTTCCCAGCCACCAGTGCTAGACAGCGGCACATTTCCAACAGCCACAGACTAACTCCAAGTAAGGACCCACATGGCTGATACCTATCATTACATCTGCTAGCTGCTACACATCGTACTTGTTCTAGCAAAGCAGAGAACATTCTTCCTCCTCAAAAGATGCATAACTTCAAAAGACCAGCCCTCTAATGGTAATTAAAGATTATATATGATTGCATTTAAATCCTCACAGGGTAGAGAGAATATAGGGTCTGTACTGTTTGTTACTGAAGTCTTGTTTAACAATCTCAGAGAGACAACACTAACAAAAGTCTAAAAAGTATGTCTCTTTCAATTAAAGCAATGGCACTTAGAAGTGTTCATTTCACATTTCCATCAACTTTTTCTTTTTCTGTTACTTCAGTTTTAGAAAAATTTCTGTAACAGTCTAAAATGTTTTTAAATGCGGAAGTGTTTTTTTTTTTTAAACCATCACACTGCTACAGAAGTTATTTCAACCCTTTACATAACTCAGTAACATGTTCATTTAAATTGTTAAAAAAACACCACTGCAAAAGAATGGTTTGCTAGTTATCAAATTCCCGCACAGAAGATGGATTTCTGTTGAAAGGCACTTAACAATTAACTCTCTGGACAAGGACACTAAGTCAGATTCACTTGAATATACCTTAATCATTGTAATTATAAGGAATTGTCCCATTGGTAAAGTCAAAATACAGTCTCACATTCTTCTCTCTCAGCTTTAGGCATGTAGCTGAGGCACACAAGCCAGGCTGTCAGTGCTCCTTGACAGTAGAGACAGCAGGGAACTCCCACAAGGGAGAGTTATCCTACTTCAAAAAAGTGCCACTCTCTTGACATCTAGCCTCATAAATTAGGTTGCAGATATTTATACCTAGATTGCATTGACAGTGTATGATCATTACAATAGTAAGTAGAAGAACAATCAAAATATTATCTTACAGCATGCAAAGCAATACACAGCACATACCACATATCTCTTCAGAAGCAGCAACTGTTTACGTATTCTGCGTTTCCCACCTCCTCACATAACGTGATCTCAATCTGGGACTGAAGTTCCTGGATACTAAAACAAACCTAAGAACTGAAATCTCACAGACTAGATAAAAACCAATGCACAGGGAAGAGTAAGAAAACAAAAAGGCAATGCTTCTTTTAGAAATTGTGAGTATGTTTAAAACCGTGCTGATTGGTTAGGTTTAAAGGAAACAAAACAAAATCCCTACAATACTCCATCAGGTGCTAGGATCCCACTTGGTTCTGTATTGTTCTGTCAAGTATCCACTTGAAGAACTCCCCAATTATGCATTCACCTGAAACAGTAAGTATGATTCACTGAGGACTCATTCCTCATTATGATCATCATTCATCTGCTATGATTCATCAGTATGGTAGAGTTGTTTGAAGACTTCCTAGCAGCCAGTAGTTTCCCCTCAACGCCCATTTCCCTAGAAAACACGTGTATAAATTTATAGACTCATTAAAAAAATAAGAAAGAGCAAGAGAGAGGAAAAAAGATTCCCATCCTGAGCTATTTCCTGTCCAAAACAAGGAACAACAAAGCCAGGGTAGACAAATACGTGCACACAGGTGTGTGCAAGCATGCGGATGAGAAACTCTGTGACATGAAGACAATGCCCCAAAGAGACAGTTGTCATCTGTGCTCCTCAAACTCATACCTTTTAACTGTGTATGTGGCACAAAAGGACAGGGAAAAATTAATGGAAACAGAGCAACCCGCAAACCCCATAATGGCAATGATGGTGGGGGAAGCACAAGCAAGGAAAGAGATGGTGGTGGGAAAAGAGTTATTAGACACAGGGAGGAAAGCGAGGGCAAGGACAGAGCTGTGTAGGAAAAGCACTGCTTGCAGGACTTTGTCCAAGCAGGGAGATGGTGCTTCTCAAACACTCTGCAGGAAGAGCTTACCAGTTAAATCTTTCCTCATCACCATGGTGTCCACTGGCTTAGATCTTTAGCTCACATGCTGACAACCCCAAGAACTCAACACATCTAGGTCAATTTATTCATTTCATTCAAGAAAAGGTGTTGCACAAAGCTCAAAATTCCTCTGCATTCTATGAAAAATCATATAGTTGCATGTGACAGAAAAAGCTTTAAATACAGTGAATAAAGTCCTATTGTAGCAGTCTCTGCAGATTTTCACACTTAAATTTGACTATTAGTGCTCACTATCAACAGAAAAACATTTCAAAAAATTCTAAGAGTTTCAAGACAGCTTAGATGATTCTAAAACTCTAAGAAGTTTTGGAAGTTTTAATTTTTTCTTATCAAAATGTTGAAACAGGACACGACTGTTTTGATTTGGAAGTGTTCTTAGCTGCAAGGGCTGAGATTATTCTAAGCATTCTAATTCAAACATGTTAATCCCTGCAAATCTCCTCCCCTCCCAAATCTTCCTATTCTTAGCTTGCAAAAGTTCAAAGTGCTGATTTTGCATGTGTCCTGATTTAGGACAAGAAAAATAATCAAAGACACAAAAGCATGAAATGGAAAGACAAACAAAACAAAAACTTTTTCATCCTACTCTACATACAACTTTTATAAGGCAGCAAATATAACAATTTTCCTAAAACATGGCTTCTGGATCTTTGCCACTTGATAGTCTTGTGTTTTAAATGTCAATTTAGTCTGTTCCAAACACTAAAAAGCGAATGTAGTGCCAGTACACCTCAGTAATAATTTAGTCAGAGCAAGCACTTTTATCTGTTTAGTTGAGGTTTGTGTTCCACACTGCCTCCATCTCTTCTCTCTTTGTATTCATCCTTCCTTACTGCCAATACCATCACGCCAGCAGAAGGCAGGGCCTATTCAGATACAAAAATAGGCTCTGCCCACAAACTTTCCTATCTGAGGTTCTAATCTAATCTTACCAGTTAATAGGAGTTTTGCACCCTTACAAGACATATGCTTGAACAAGAAAGAATTAGCAGATCCATTTCATGGACAGGCAGTCCCAGGCCCCTCAAAAAAAGAGGGGCAGATGAATCTAAGTCTCACCTTTGTCACTGGACTTCCTTCCCATACAGTTGCCCTGTGAGGTTGCACTAGAAACCTTCTGAGGTCCCTTTCAATTTGAATGGTCCTATGATCCTAAGTTAGAAGGAAAGGGGGAAAAAAGGGAGGGTGCTCTGCTGGGACAACAGGAAGGAAGGAATAGAAACACTTGTGGAAAACCTTATGGCAAAGACCACAGTCATTCACAAAATCCTGGCAGGAGATGTTTCTGTTTGAAGAGTAAACAGGAGGTAGCAAGAGAAGTCAGCACTGGCTAAACTACTGGTACGGTAAGGCAACCACCAAGTCTCCAAGGCAAGATATACAGATCTCAAGATTATGCAGTGTACTTAGAAGCAGGCAGGCAAATAAACAAAAGAAGAGAAGCTACTTCTGACAGAAATCAGAGGCGAGGCCAGCCAAAGTTTAGCTCTATTACTGCAGTAAGTATTACTGCAGCCAAGATCAGAGCCCTGTTGTGCTAGGCACTGCAAAAACAGAGCAGAAGACAGCCTGTGACCCTGCAGAACCCAGTTTAAACACTTAGTTTGGAAGAGAAGGAAATTTCCACAGCTTTCAGAATTGAGTAGAGAAGGTCTGGTGTTTTGGTTCAAGCCCATTCTTAAGAAAATATCTAATTTGTTTAACAATCTATTGTCTATTTTGAACATATGATTCACTCTGAAAATGATCAGGCATCATTCTGGGAAAAAGAAGAGCTGGATTCCCTTCTCACCACACTCCAGACTCCTTTTTCACCTCATGCAGAAACAGTGCTAATATTTCTGGAGGAAGCATTACTATCTATTCATTAGAAGCACAATGGAAAAGTGCAACTGTCATATTGGTATTACATTTTAACCTCATAATCCATTTAAAAAGCCAGCTAATATTATATTCTTTGAAAGTATTAACTTTTTCAGACAGGTTCATTTGTTTTAAAATTTTTCAAAGTCAAGTTTAAAAGCGGGTTCTCTGAAACACAGATAACTACCTCATAAGGGGTATTATACTACTGCCACTTGCACTTTCTACTGCACTTTCAGGTAGGACTGCACTGCATTAGAAAACGTAGAGACAAAACCAGGAATGACAACACTGACTCAGGTAAATCTCAAGATGGGCAGACAGCAAACTATTACGGCTCATCTAAGTCTGCAAACTTATGGAAGCCATACTGGAAGCACATAAGCCTTCAAGTCCTATCTCCAAGCCAATTTATATAAAAGAATAAATGTGGGATACAGGACTTACTGCTTTAGCTCACACAGTGAACGCTCAAGATCCCGAGTTCACATCTAACTGACAGACCAGGCTAGGTCAGCTAAACTCAAGCTATACTCAGCTGTACTCAAGTCCAGTGTTTTTAGAAAGYATGAGGTTAGTTCACAACTGGAAATCTCTCAGAAACACCAAAATATTTAGTGGTCAGCTCCAAAGAGAAGCCTTTTTCTCCAGGAGCACACCCACATGCAATTAACATACACCATTAAACTAGAAGGGGGTCTGTAGATAATTAGTAAATACACCCACAAAGGTAATTCCTAATTTAGCTCTACCAGACTAATTACACCTTTTCAATCTGCCTAGTCTAGACAGGACCTCATCATATACCAGCTTACAACTGCTTTCAACTAGCTTTCACCTAGCTTTCCACTGAGTTGCTAGAAATTGCTCTTCTAACGAACCACATAATGAATATCCATTATGAGGCAGGATAGGGGAGGTGAAACCAAAAGGTGAAGAGGATACAACAAGGATACATTGTACACTGGATAGGGGACACAGCATGCCCCAGTGGAGCAATCACCTTTAGATCATCTGTTGATGTCTTAGATGAATACATACCACCAGCTTCTAACACCATCTTTGAAAACTGAAATTTGGAAAAACCTGCAGGAAGCCTCTCCCCTTTCCCTCTAGGGGTCCTTATGAGAGCACCAGCATCTTCTTCAGCAGTCTTACTGATGTTTTAATGC
Organism: Apteryx rowi; assembly: GCF_003343035.1. NCBI lineage: Eukaryota > Metazoa > Chordata > Aves > Apterygiformes > Apterygidae > Apteryx > Apteryx rowi. The sequence continues at coordinate 231,201 of NW_020450647.1, forward strand.
TAACAGTTTATTTTGGCTTTTAGTGACATCAGCTTTCCCCTTTAGTCTATTTTCCACGTAAAATGCCTGCTAAGAATTATTCTATTAAATATCCATTCTTCTGTCTCCAGCTAAACAAACTTCTTTAGCTAACAACATGGGTGTATAATAAGCACTTAATAATATTTAAAAGCTTTGCTTAGTTTGTTAGTATCTACAGAACTTTCTACTGCACCTCAAGGTGTGCTGTGTACAGCACTAACTTTAGGATGCTCAGTGAAGCTATCTGTACCACAGAGTTAAATGTCTGCTTTGAAAATTGTAAATAATAGCAACATCTGGTTGAAACAGGTGGATTCTATAGTTTGAACTTTCCTCTTTACTTCTGACCTATGGAAATTCAAAATTGGGCTGGCGGCTGCCTTGCAAATCAAGCTCTTACAGACACATGCCTAAGGAGAAAGCATGTTCTTTGCATGGAAGTTAAGAGTTGAAATATGGCCACGTTATGTGAGGGATAGATAACACTAGATGAGGACTGAACTGATCTTAAGACAACATGAAAACTCAATCACAAGCTCTACTGCTACTGTTAACAGACACGAGTGTAGGTCACAGTCTCCTTATGCGAAACACACAGTGAGAGAAGGTTCCTGTCCTTAATGTTTACAGGCCATGTGATGCCATTTACACGGATAATAATAATAACAACCTTATTCTATTCATTGCTTTCCCTAACATTTTCATCTTCCCTTAAACATACTCAAGTTGCAAAACCAATCATAGCAATAACAGTTCCCTGCCTGCAGAGTCTTCTCAGGTAATGTGAAATTATTTCACTACCTTGATTAAAAGGGCAGACTGATTTTCAAGTCACTAGGAAATGGGATTACTTTAAAATAGGACAAGAAATGAACATTTCTTGACAATTCATAGTGCAAAAGTTGTGGCATAGAAAGAAGCTTGAAAAGGGACTACTTTTAGCAGAGCGAAAAAGCACACAGATGGCAAAGCACCAAGCTTCAGACCAAACAGTGTAGCTGGAGTTCAGCACGCCCTACTGAATCTGAAGAGATAACGTTACTTTAAGATGAACTGGACAAATTTGGTTTTTAAAAGGGGGAAAACTACTGTAAAAGGACAGATAAAAAGATTTTATATCTGGTAGTTTACTGGAGAAGGGAAGGGGGAAATCAGCATAGGCTGTTTTAATACAATGGAGGAATTAGTCTTCACAACCAAAATCCTTATAGAAGTCTCTAATTTTTAAGCGGTAAGCCAAATACAAGTTTACGCTTACATGTTGCAAAGGTAGTTAAGAACAACTGCAATTCCCATCCCTTTTGATTCTCTGCCTTTTTCTGTCTATTTATTACCCACAAAAGACTAACACAAATACCTGCAGAATTAAATGAAGTCAACAGCACAAAAATCTACCCTCTGCCACAACTTCACTGAGGTCAGTGGTTATCTCAGCAGGGATCCATCTACACAGATGGAGTCAGCTTATCAAATGAACTCAAGTCTCCTGTCTCCAAGCTCAGCACTTGTAATGAAGCCATAGCGCTATAGCAACCTCTCATAAACAAATCTGGCCATTCATTCAGGTGTTTAAACAAGGATTCAAAAATCTGGCTCCAGGATCACTCCATGTGAAAATTCCTGGTACAAACTCAGGTCAAAAGAATACATAAGATAGCCTCAAAATATACTCAGTGACTCCATATAACTCCAAGTTCTGCTACTCATCTTCCTAGAATACAAAAMCCACCAAGCTTGCTTTCCTGCTTATTCCTCAGACCAGCAAGAATCCAGGCCTCCTTAAAACTTGCAGTGGGAAAGTCTGATGTGAAATAGCAAAACCATTAACCAATATTAAATACTGATCTGAAGCACTCCACAAACTTAAACCTGCCATGAACATACAGATTTTATGTTCACTACATAAGGGTGGACAGAAAAGCCATGAAAACAAAGGAACTACAGTAAATCCTAATTATACCTCAGTGAACCAAGGGTGAGGGGGGAAACTAGATGAGCATGCATTAATTATTTTCATGCAGGGGAAGAGCATAAAAGCTGCTGCACCCCTCTACATAATCTTTATTTTAATTTATTTTTTGCCAACCAATTTTTACCATTTAGCTCATAATAAAGGGGCCAATTAAAATAATTCACCCATCTCCCCTCCCCCCACACCCCGAAGTATCCTATTATTCTACTTTTGTGTCTAGAGTAAATGTATCTTAAACCAGGCTGGTACTGGGAAACTTGAGGGGTATGCATGAGCATATATACATGTGTGCGTGTACAAATGAAATCATGGTAAAGACTTTAAACTTGAAAGATAAAAATACTCCCTGTGGTGATACACAGTGCATTCTGATCAGAGGAAAAGCATAGAAGAGAATGCCAATAAGCTCCTACTGATGCAACTGAGCAGACCGCATTTCTGAGCGGGCCAAGTTTCTGAATGTCGTCAATACCTCATTTACGGACAGTTCTGCAACACAGAGCTCCACCTCAGAAAGGGACAGATGCAGGCACTTTAGAAAAGGTCACCAGAGGCTGAAGTCCACTGTGTACAGAGCAACCAGAGCAAAAAAACAGCAAGGTAAAAGCATGACTTTCTTTTCAGAGGAGAAACATTAAACATCCATAACCCATTTACAGATTTGTCATGTCAAAGGGATCATTGGGACTCCTGTTCAAAAGAGTGTGCTGCCCACCAAAAAGATCACCAACTTGAAGAGAATAACGATCTACAGTAAAAGTTTGCATTCACATGTAAAGAAAACTCATATATGACCCCAGAAGATCTTTGTAGCTTTTTTTTTTTGGGGGGGGGGGGGAAGGCATGCACTAGGAAGAAAAGCAGACACCCTTCCTGAAGTGGGATAAAGGAAAATTAAGATAGATTGTGCAAGGAACCATACAGGAGTAAAACCATTTCAAAACCAATGGCCTGAAAAAAACTGAAAAGAGATGGCAGATCAAAGCTGAAGCTGCCTAATTGAATCATTAATGTTTCACTGCATCTATTTCCATTTTTCATTTTTATTTCCTCTTTTGAATGTGTTACCAAAAAAATACAGCAGAACCCTCCCCATTTCCTGATGGCTTCTGCTGGGTTTTAGACAGCTGACATGCAGGTCTGCTAAGAAACATAACATGCCCAGATGTCCTAGCAAATCCAGCACATGGTATATGGAAGCAAAGCAAAGAGGAAGCAGTCAGCCCTATAAAAACTGTTAACTGCACAGCCAGCTGCATTGTCTGGAAAATGCCAGGCACAAAGAGGCATGCTGCATCCCCAAATGCCATACTAAATGCTTAAATACAGCAGAGAACAATTGGGGTCATGCATTCTGCCCACCGCATGGGAAGTCTCCCAAGCGGCTCCCACTGACAGTCATAGATGATGTTCACTGCATCCCTAGGTACAAAGCCAAAAAAGTCTCATTAGCCCTTCTGTGGGGTTGCTTATCTGTTCTTCTTATAGCCCAGGCTGGAAACAAAATGTCTCCTTCCTCAAGGCAGACCAGCACATTGTGGAAACCCACTGCATCTCTGGCCAGTAGGGAAATGGAGCACAAGAAGGAAGAAATGGGTGCACAGAGTACTTAAGTGACCCTGTTACACAACAAACCAGTCAGTCTACACATAGCTCAGACACAGATGAAGGAGACAGAAAAGCTCATGTTTGGTCATGGGCTTTGCTATAAACTCAGCTGGGCAAGTCAATTGCAGCAGGATTTCTTCAACAGCAGCTAGTGGTAATCTACGGCTGATAAAATGGTCAGGCCATGGCTCAAGCCTGTGATTACAGTTTCAGAGTTCCTCAAATCAACAATGCTGCAGCCACACAACTCCAGTCTAGTACAACCTCATAATACAATCTCCTCTCTGTTAAAAATATTCTGGATAGTTAACCTTGTACCAAACAGCTTCATGACAATCAGGCATTCTCTGCCTGCAGTCAGAACAGAAACATAAAGTTGGCACAAATGCTGTCATGTGCTCTAGCTAGTTCAATGGAAATGTGACTGCGTACCAGATCCAGACAAATGTTATATAGCAGGGCAACACCACACAAATTCAGAATTAATGACTGTGGACAGCAAACAGCACTTTTGAAAATTGGTAGTCTCTCTCTGAAGTCCTCAGCAGTGAGACAAGAAGACTTGATCCCATCCCCACTCTGTCACGTAGTTATACTGGCCTCTTTCCCTGAGGAGCCAATGCCTTCCAGCACATCCCCGGACCAAGCAGAATTGGATTCCAATCTCATTTGCAACATCTGTGGTCAGCAAGAATACACTAGTAGCAGCTTTATGATAGAGAAGCAATGTACTGCAATTTACTACCAAAGTCTTTCATTATTTTTGGGTTGGGGTGGGGGGACAGAATTAAGCTGTAGTGACATTGTTATTTTTAAATGAAAAAAGAAATCTAATACTGCATTTCTATTAGAGAGGAAGTCACATGTTCACTTTTTTTTCCCTGCTCTGCATGTGTTAAGATTGCTTCTGGTGTTTACTCCCTTGAATTGTTTGAAGTCCATTGCCATATTCTGAAATAACTGGGCAATCAATCTGCATGGAATCCACACTTCACAAGACCCCTTCTTAAGGGCAATGTGCAAAGACTATCAGCCCTGCTCCAAAGACACCTAGAGGGTTAAACAGTCCACTAAAGAACATTTCTTGGCTAGCGGATTGGGCTTTGCTCCAATCACACAGTTGCCAGTGATTTACTGGGTGATGCTGGGCATGTTTTCTCTTTCCCGTGTCCTTTACTGGTCTCATCCATTTTAGGTTCTGACTAAAGGGTTTCTACAGTGCTGAGTCCAGTAGCCCCAAAGGTTGGCTGGACCCCGTCAATGCTGGGTGCGGGAGCTACCTTGCTTTGTGTAGAATGACCAGTACCCACAGCCACGCTGCTACTGGATTCCCATTTCTGGCTCAGCTCAGAAGACTCACTCAGTCCAGAGGGATTTGGGGCCCTGCTGACCTCACTTGGCATCAAGATCATGCATTTGACCTGGAGATAATGAAGCTGCTTTTTTTTAATATCCTCAGAGACACAGTGTCCGTCACAGGCTGCTCATTGTCATGGAACTGAGTCTCAGCACCTGCAATGCCACAGCCTCAGCAGAAGAGGAAAGGAACAAGCTGATGAAGCTCACTGACTACGAGCGGCAGAGACAAAGTGCGGAGGAGATGGAGGAGCAGACTAAGGACACTCAGGCAATAGCAAGCTTGCCACCCAGAGTCATGAAACAAGCTCACAATCCCTAGAGCAAGCCCACTGGTCTGAGAAACCTTCTGCACCCCGACAGCAAGCAGATAACAGCATGGCAGAAACAGACTTGAACAATGTTAACTCCTTAGACAAGCCATTCCCAAATCTGATTTGGGTCACAATGTTCTTTGCCTTATGGATACACAAGCTGGATAACACAGCAAAGCCCCACCAACAGCAATACTCTCCATTGTGCAGCTCAAGAAAATCAAGAAGGCTAAAAGCCTCATAACCTTCTGGGAAAAGCAAGCGATAGAAGCTGGAAAGTCCCATCAGATAGCCCTCTGAACGCATCCTATCAATCCCCATTCTCTTATCTCAGAGTCAAAACTCATTCTTGCCCCTTCCACTGTCAAGAGATGTCAAGTATTATACAAGTGCCAGGAGAGGCAAGAAAGCCTTTCTTTTAATGACCCATGATGAGAGAAGTTTCCAAAATCATAACCATATGCTTGACAAAGCACCGTAGAAAGATAAAATACTTCAAACTGTAGTTTCTTACCCTGAAGTGTGGCAATTTTTTAAAAACCATTTGCAGACATTGTGCAGTACAGATTCTAAAACACCACATAAAAATGCTGTCTCTATAAAATGAGAAAAATTACCTTGACGCAGCAGGAAAAGAAAAAAGTGATCATCAAGAAATTGAAAGAGAAGAGATTCCAGGGAATAATTTTTTACTGTAACACTAACTGCAGCTTAAGCCAGGCTATTCTCCAGAAAATAAAACTGCTTGGCAGAAAAGCATTAGGTGTAGAGCAATCCCAGTTTCATTATAACACTAAGAGCCTAATTCTCATTCACACAGAGAGACCTTCTCACTGCTCCAAGTATCAAGGAACGGGTGTAGAAAATATCTGCAACAATCTTAAAGCTGTTTTTTGTAGAGCAGCTTAATGGTCTTGCTAACACAAGCACCCTGCCAACTTCTGCTCTATAAAAAGCTTGTGCAGATCAGTCAATTCCAGTGACAAATCCATCCCTATATTTCTAGACAAGCAGATACCTCTCCACTCCTCAGTGCCTTCCATCTGCGTACACCCTTTAGTTGATTAGTACTGACTGTGACCAGGGCACTTCAGGCTGGGCTTAGGTTTAATTCCTCCTGTGATTCGCATTTTCATATCCAAATACGGGTAACTTAAATAAGTACTTGACCTATCTTACTAATTAGGTCCAAGGTTTCTTGATACAGACCACAGAATCTGAGCTGACAGGCTCTCCTTAGCTTCCCTCAGCTCAGGTTACTGCCACACTGACATCAGAAACAGGACTACAACTTGGAAAGACATAATCTCACTCTGGTAAAAACCGCAGCCCTCTAGAGACAGTAGTGCACACTCAAAACACACACGGAGCTTGCTGCACTGTTGCAGGTACTTGACTCATGTTACCTCACTTGTTCAATTGCTGCTCAATAAACAGGGGGGGGGGGGGGGGAAGGAGCAAACAAACTTCAAAACCAATCTACTCTTTAACAGGGAGCCCATGTTCCTATCCTCAAGGGCAGGAAAGCAAACCTTGAAGAAATTAGTTCTCACTCACGAACAGCTTTTTATGAGTTATTTGCCTAGGATGTTTGAGATATACTTTGGAGGCAGCCATCTAGCACACAAGATGTAATAAAGACAGAAAAAAGTAAAAACAATTGCTAGTGTTTTTGTTACATTCTTCTTTCCTCCCTGCAGAAAATTCTTGGAAATCTTAAGCAACAGTGAAGGAAACTGAGAACTCAAGGTGCAAGTGAAGTCGATTCTGTAAGTCAATACATACCTGATTAGCTACAGTGTAGTCCAGAAAAACTCACTAACAGATACTGCATTAATTCACTGTCTTCACCTTAAATTGGTCCATGCTTATAAATACTAAACAACACACACTGTGCAGCATCTGCTGGCATTGATAACTGCTCTTTTCCTTACATTTCTTACCAGAGTCTTTCTGACTTGCTTAGTTTTTGCTCTCTCCCCCTTGCCCCCAAGTTATTTTGATTTTTTTCTTTTAGCTCTGGTCAGTTTCATCCAATCTCTTTACTCTTTGGGAACAGGAGAGAACATCATCTGATGCCTTCTATTTTTAGGCTTAGAGAGGTTGCTTTGGTTTTTCAAGGCAAGAGAGAACAAGTGGTTTCAAGCAAGGCAATTTAAAAATGCTTCTACAAAACAGTCCTGTTACTCAGTAATAACCTTAAAATAAGTCCAGCCAGGAAGAACGTGAATCTCTGAACATAGCAATGCAATGCAGCGATCAGCACATGCATATTTTCACATAACCTATGAAGGCCCCAAATATATGACAAGTCAAACCTGTGCCTCAGTCCCTCAAAGTCCCTAATCAAATTCTTAAGAAGATGCCTAAGTGTTCAAGGGTGCTTAAGTCCTAAGAGAGATCATCACTTACTGACTACATTCATCATGAGAGTCATGCTCCTTTAGGCAGCTCAGCCAACGCACATTTGTCATCAGTAGCAACTTGATGGGATGAAGAGGATGCCTGAGCTATGCAAAGTACAGAAGCGGAAGCTGTTCTCCACAGAGCTTTCTACTCAGGTGACAGTAGTAACTACTCTAAAAGAAATCTCTTTAATATTATCACAAACTAGGCAAATCAACTAGACAACAATTCCCTAGCATCTCAGTACTGTGTGAATGAGTTCAATTAGAACTCTCAGTTTCAACTAAATGGTAAGATGCAAGTATCATGAAATCACAGAATGGTTGAAGTTGGAAGGGACCTTTGGAGATGATCCAAGTCCAAGCCCCCTGCTCAAGCAGGGTCACCTAGAACAGGTTCTCCAGGACCATGTCCAGACAGCTTTTGAGTATCTCCAAGGAAGGAGACTCCACAACCTGGGCAACCTGTTCCAGTGCTCAATCATTCTCACATAAAATAAATAAATAAATAAATAAGCAAACATACCCCTGAAAAGAGTCTGGCTTTGTCTTCATTACACCCTCCCTTCAGATATTTATAAGTATTGATACTATTCCCCCTAAGCCTTCTCTTCACTAGGCTAAACAATCCCAGCTCTCTCAGCCTTTCCTCATATGACAGATGCTCCAGTTCCTTAATCATTTAAGTAGCCCTTTGCTCGTCTTGCTCCAGTATGTCCATATCTCCCTCATACTGTAGAGCCCAGAACTGGACATATCACTCCAAATGTAGCCTCACAGTGTGGAGTAGAGTGGAAAGATCACCTCCCTTGACCTGCTGGCAGTGCTCTGCCTAACGCAGCCCAGGATTCTGTTGGCCTTTGCCGCAAGGGCACATTGCTGGCTCATGGTCAACTGGTTGTCCACCAGAACCCCCAGATCCTTTTCTGGAGAGCTGCTTTCCAGCCAGTTGACTCCCAGCCTGTACCAATGCAGGGGGTTATTCCTCCCCAGGTACAAGACTTTGCATTTTCCCTTTGTTGAACTTCAACTAGACTTAGCACCACTGATCACAACCCTCTGAGCTCTGCCATTCAGCCAGTTTTTAATCCACCTCACTGTCTGCATCATGGCTTCACCTATCACCCCTCCAACTTATTGTGCACAACTAGCCTGGAGAAACAGAAATGGGATGTGATCTAGTCAAGCCTGCAAAGCACATCAGCAAAGCAGCTCACACTGGAGACCTGCTGCTCTATCCAACAGGCTAATGCTCTTTGTGACGCTRTTTTCCAGATGTCAGGCTGAGCCCTCAGTCTGCAAAGGTTTTTTGAAAAAGAAAGGTGGGAAGGGGGGAAAAAAGCAGTCTTTCAAAATAAAAATCTCCACCAAACCTTAAAAAAAAAAAAAAATCTGTGAGCAGAACACATATATTAGAAAGGAAGATGCAGTTGCACAGAGGAGAAAAAAAAAAAGACATTCACTATCTACAGCATTGAAACTGCATGCGGCAAGTGCCAGGTTACATATGCCGAGGAGCCAGGCACCAGAAGCAGGTGACTGCAGTGGGGAGTAGCAGAAGCTTATGTAACATTTTGCTGGTTTTCAATAGAGCGCAGTCACGCTAAAATTTATATCACTATGTTATGGATTTTGTGGCTGAATAGCTTAAGCACTAAGACTGCACAGAGAAAACCAAAGAGTTTCAGATTCTATCCCCTCTAGGCACTGCAGCAGACAGTGAAATTATGCTTTATCCAGAAAACTGGTGCAAATTTGGAAAGTGTTACCAAAACACAATGTGCTAGGCAGACTATTCTCTTCAGCACTCTCCATTCCTATTCCTGCATGAAACGAAAAGGCAGACTTTGCTCAGCTACCAGCTGGGACAGTTTCTACCTTTGGCTCACTGATGGAGAGAAAAAAGTATGTTATTTCCCTGCCCATGGTGCTAGCGACGAGCTGTTACACCATCAGACAAGGTACGTTGAACAAAATACAGTCCTAGGAACATCAGGCTGAAATGTGTCTTCTGTCCAGCCTGCTTCTGACATGTTATCATAGTAACAAAATTTGTTTCATTACTTTCACAAGCTCCCTCCTAAAAGAGGTGGGAGGGACAGYCCCATTACTTCAGTCGGGAAGCTCTTACAGCACGCTGGCACTCTGACACTCAAACCCTCTCCTTATTTTCTGCCTGGATGTATTCATGGCTGCTCTATACCCACTTGGTTTAGAGTCAACATCAGTTTCAACACCTTTTCTTCCATGCCCCTACCACTCACCACCCTAATCTACAGCACTGAAACCAGACTTTGAATTTGCTAGGCAAAGAAAGCCCAGATCTTCCCAATTTTGTTACAAAGGATGACTCTTCCTATTCATTCCACAATCCTTTTCTGCACCCTTTTATGCTTCATTGTAGATGAGCAGCTATCAGAGAATAGTCAAGTACCAGGCTAGAAATGAGGAATGAGCACAGCTCAAAACACAGAAGCTGCTTTTGTCACAACTCCTAACCTCTGATACAGAAGCTGGGAAAAGAAGGGAGAAGCTGTTGTGAAATTCTGTGGAAATCCTAAGAAGAGAAGCCACCATTCACTCGGAAAGAACTCCAGATTGTTATGAAAAGAAAAGAACTAATTTGAGGGATTGCTAGAAGACAGTTCCTATTGGAGGCACCAACTGTGTGAGGTGTCTGACCACACCTCCTATACCACATGCAAAAAATCAGCATCTGCAACTCAAGGCAAGACACTGAAGACACTTTAGGGAAAYGCTGATGGTAAAGAGCTCTCCTTTGGGAGGAGCACAGCAATACTTTGCACAAACTGTTATTAAAGATGCAATAGATGCATGCTGCTAATTCAAATCCTGTTGGTCACACACTATCAAGCTCCCAAACCTACAGGGAACCGTACTATCTGCACAGCAAAAGCATGGAAGTCTTGAAAGAAGTTTACACACTTACCTACAAAGGCATACATAAAAATATACACAGTACAGAGGGGTTTTTTGTTCGTTTATGTTTTAGGAGTAAAAAAGCACTAAAACATAGGAAAGGGCACAGATGTAGCATTACTGAATTTTAGTGCCAGCACTACAGTGCTGTGCAACGTACAACCCACAGATACAACAGCTCTAAGGTGTTGCAGGTCATTTGCTATCTTTAACCATCTACATTCCGGAGGTATTCAGCTATTCAAAGCTTCCCTTCAAATCTAATCACATTTAAATATTATTAACAATGTACAAGTAGTACTGAGAGAACAAGGAAAGCTGTTCATTCTCCAGGTTTGTACTTCCCTAATATTGGATGCAGTGGCTTCCAGGAGCATTGCATACAAAGAAGCAAGGCCCTGTCCACAAGTGGAAATTGTCATTTCCCTCAGCCACAGACCCAATGCTGGCACACCAGTAGTAAGGTGTTCGGAACAGCATGAAGCCCATAGAAGATGGCAATAAATACACAAGTACAAATGTACCTCACATCAGGAGAAAACATGCAAGGGATTGCACTGATATAACACTTACGACTTATTTAAATTCAAAAGTCCATTTATATCTTCCTAACAACAGCATTTCAGTGTTATTTAATTTGCAGTAAATATCTCCTGAGGAATTGTGTAAAGTTGAAGGGACTTCTGTTGAAGAACAGTCTAAAGGGCCTTACATCAATGGCTGCTTTGTTGCCAGAATAAAAGGCTTTCAACTTCAGCCACTAAAATTTGCTTGGAAGGAAAGAGGGGAGAGGAGATATAAATAAACTGTAAAAACCTCACCAGCACCCAAAAGAAAACAGCAGCTCCCTGTAAAAGAATTGCCACTAAACTGACTGGAAATGAGCAAAAGAGCTGGCGCCAAAAAGAAAGCTAGTACTGCCAGCAACCTTAAGAGTTCTGAGGCAGAACATAAAGGGAGGGCAGGAAAAAGTATCACCAATCCCCAGGCAGAAATTCTGATTGCCAGAAAAGTCCTTGGGAGCATCAGTCCTATTATATTCCACTAGGAATGCTTCTGGATTTAGAAGCACTTAAACATAGCCACAGTCAGCAGCACAAGTCTGTGTAAACTAGCTGCAGCTGTTCATAACATCCACATTTATTTGCTGGCTAGACTGCACAGCATCGCCCTAGTGCATTAGTCTTATTGAGTTTGCTTCACTCTGTGTCAACAGATTAGCCACCCTAATAGGACTCTATTAGCATTTCCTGATTGCATTAGACACTGGCATTGCCTGGACTCACTGATTTGATTTAGAGTGTCAACCGGTTCATATTTTGTTTTATTATTTTGTTTCAGAGAACAAAAGACCAGTCTTACTCAAAACGCAGACAAACTTCTTGGCGACCACATTTGATGTTTTTTCTAAATCAACAAACCTTCTCTTGAACTATGAGATTTGTTGATTAGTTCCTAACAGCCAGATTTGAGCAATTTTTGCAAGGAGGGCAGCAACTATCATTTCTTTTGTGCAATATCAGTTTTTGAGGATGGAAGGGGGAACTATCTAGAAGCGTGATGCCTTTCACAAAAACTCACTACATCACTAACTTGCAAGTTACTCACAATAGTTGAATGAGAAGCACATGCTCAGGTTTCCTGAAGCTGTTCATGTAGCATGACAGACCAACAGCAGGACACAAGGGGAACATTCCCCAGAAGCAGAAGCAAAGTTTCCTACCTAAATTGCTTTCTCATGCATAATAACTGGAGCTTGCTATACCCACCCACTAGGGAGGGAGCCAACTGTCAGGCTTGCCTTGAGGGCACAGCCATGATGATAACAGCAGGGGAGTAAATGAAAAGCAGAGCCATCTGACAGCACCACACACAGAAGCTGGAATCTCTAGCTACACTCCTGTATGGTTTTAAATCAGTGGAAAGAGAATCTACTTTTTATTTTTTTCCTGTCCCAGAGCAGGACAAGTATAAGACTATAAAAAGGGAAATACACTTTAACAGCATACTAACACTCCACTCTTAAGCTTGACCTGAACATTACTGCATTTACGGACTGGATTTAGATAGACAGGAGAAGGTACAACAAACAAATGTGAGCAGAAAAAAGCAGCAGAATGCAAACAGAGATGTGGAGGGCAACGGAAAGAAAAAAAGAAATGCTGAAGGGAAAAAAAGGAATTATAAAATAGAGGAAGAAATATTCCTCTAAACAAGTGAGCACACTATCCTGAACTATCCTCCAGCAACAGCAAGGGAGATCCAATGCTTGACTGAGCCAACTACTGCTCAGATAGGAAGCTTCTTACCTCTTACACTGACAGCTGTGACCATCTCATTAGAAAACTGTATGGTTAAATTACAGTTTTAGCAGACCTGTTACCCTAGGCCACGTATATGAATTGTGCCAGTGCTGGCTCTAATCCTGCCGGCTCTGGCCTGTAGACTTAATTTTATGCACAAATTTAGTCCCATTGAAGTTAGTAGGACCATTCATGTATGTAAAACTAGGCAAGCACTAACATACTTCCAGGATTAGGGATCTAGGATTGCATCTACTCAGACACCCAGAAGGAACTAACTGAAATGCGCAGTCTCCATTCTGCAGAAAATTCTGTCATTTTAGAAAATATTTTCCTTCCCAGACTAGAAAATTTCTCCCTCATTTTTCCCTTCACATTGAAACATTTCATTTAATGGGAGAATGAAAAAAATGTTTTTATATTGATTTAAACTCCCTAAACATCATAACATCTGCTCACATCTGTAACATCTATAAAGAATAAATAAAAAAAGGAACAGATCTAATACCCCATTCAAAACAGTGAAAGGAAAAACAAACAAACCCTCCAGGCTTCTTCACACCTCTTCTTTGATTACTTCTTACCCAGGAATGGTGAAATGATTAAATATGTAATAATATTCCACGCACTCCCCTGCCCAATCCCCAAAACTTCTCTCCTGCACCATTATAACCCTTAACTCACTATCCACAAGATAATTTCTAGTCACAGTGTCATAGGAAATCCCTGAACAATCCAAAATGAAATGAGGATGCACCAGACTGATTTATTCTCATGGAACTGGTGCAAAGTAGTACAGCGCAATCAATAACAAACAGACTTATGCTGAGCACAGACCAGTCCCAATAGTCTGTAGAGGACAACAGTGGGATGTTTGAGGCACAGAAGAAGGTTAGTAGAGCTAGAAGGCAGGAAAAGATCACATCTTCCTGCAAAGTGTCTTTGGGTGCAAAGTTAGCTGTTCCTTGAGTGATCACTGAAAGCTTCCTTCCAGTTTGAATTTTTTTTTTTTTAATTACACTTTCTTGTTTCACACAAAGGATAATTGCCACTTCTTGGAAAAATGTAAAGTATTGCTGATGTCACACTGGAATAGATTAGCCAAGATTACTCTTTGCCTTTCCCATGCCTCCTTTTTAATGAGAAGAAGCAGATGAGCATCCCAGATACACAGATAAAGCCTCTAAAGTACAAAGTAAATGTCATATTACACTTCAGCTAGCAACCTGCTCATTATTAGAGGCCAAAATTACTACAGCTGCAAGAAGGCTTCTAAAGGGCAGAATAACACATACTCATGTAGTGTAGTTACAGCTTTAGAAAAAAAATCTTTAATCAGCATTTTATATCTTATTTAATACGGTCTCTACCAAATTTGGTGCAACTAGCACGGCGTACCATCACCTCTCTCCTACTGTGTATGTGCAATACTACTCAGAGGTGGACATTATGTTAGCAGGGCCTGTGTTAGTGATTCCCCAAGCAAGGAAATTACACCTTGAAAAGTTATGTTCAACTAGATTTTCAATAAATAGAGGTAAAAGCCTCCATGTTTGCTAACTACAGAGGTTAATATGAAAATACTTCTTGCTTTCCACCTACACAAATGAACTCACTATTAAAAGAATTTGGAGAATTAATTGGACTTAACTGGACTGCAGTTTCATTTTTAAAGGAAGTTCACTCTTCAGAGCCAAATTCAAATATTCACTTAAACTCAGATTCCCTTGCCTTGTGAGAATGTAGCTCTGCTAGGAGGCATTGATTTACATTGGCTGACAAATAAGTTGTTTGGCTTTTGGATCAGGCAATAAATCTCCACCTCACTGAAGGCTGTTTGTATATTTAGCGATTTTTTCTAATAAGTATTGATCTGATTATGCAAAAGCAATTCTGCAGATGGAATTCTGAAAGCCTACTTCTCCCATCTAGATGTGATCAGATATTTTGACTACTCAATTATTCAATCTAGTAGGATCTAAAAATCATCTATCAGACATGATTTCTAAGGCCATGAAAAATCAATGCGTTTCTTGAAAAAGTTAAAGTTTCAGGTAACAGAAAAGGGTACACTTTTTGACAAAATTAA
Source organism: Apteryx rowi (assembly GCF_003343035.1). Taxonomy (NCBI): domain Eukaryota; kingdom Metazoa; phylum Chordata; class Aves; order Apterygiformes; family Apterygidae; genus Apteryx; species Apteryx rowi. The sequence continues at coordinate 246,209 of NW_020450647.1, forward strand.
GCAAATAAAAATTATGAAAACTGAATAAACAGTCCATGAAATCCTAGTATGTACCAAATAATCTTAAAAACAAAACATGCTTTCATTTTAATAATATAAGGAAGAATTCAGTCTGAGCATGGATTTTCAGCATCTTTCCAACTTAACTTAGATGAGCTCTTCTACTGTTAGCCTGCACTGAAATATCTCAGAAATGCTATTCAGGTGCCTTTGGGATATCACACAGTAAGACTATGTATTCACTTGAATGAGCTTTGGACCAGGCTGTTGATAGTTGGTTTTCAATTTAAAACACTCCCCTCCATTCACACATACACACCAGAATAATAGGGTTGATTTAAAACTAGAAATAGGAAATCAAGCACTAGAAAATCAGGACAAATAAGCTGGAATTCCAGCCTAGCTTAACTGCATCCCCTTGCATCATTCCAGCATGGGTTCAGAAGAGTGATACTCTGTTATGAGCACTGCCCAGCATAGCACAAATAYGACATGGCATACCAGTTTATGACCTGCCTGTTTCACCTTATTTGCATTCCATCAGATAGATACTTCCTCAAACACATTTAGCTTCATTTCTCAGTCTGACAAGGATGGATATTTGAGCGTGATCTACAAGCAGGACAAGTTCTATGAAGGAAATAAGAGTTTTAAATACAGATTTTCTATTGTGATGACAACCCAGAGATTGTCTTCTGTTGGGAGTCAGTTTATACAATGTGCTGCATGCGAAGACACCCGCACAATAGACACCTTATATACTGATTTAAGGCTCAGTCTTGAATAAACTGTTAACCACATTCATATCCAAAAAGCAATGGATATTTGCAATAGGATTCTTTGATTGTTGCATTTTGTTTAAACAATACCAAGGTCAAGCTCCTGCTATCCTGCCACACATTCATTGAGCGAGACAGGTGCCAAAAAAGTCTCCTTTTTTCCATGCCCTTTGTAACAAAGATTACAATCAGTGATTTTCCTTCTCTAAACAGGTCTTGCTCAACAAGAGCGGGCTGGAATTCCACTCGTATTTTACTGCATCTGTGATTTGGAGAGGTGAGGTGATGCATGGGTAAAATGTAACTTTCAAATGCATTCTTGATYTTCTTTGCACTAAATGATTTCACATTTTGATTTTCCTCTGCTACCACTGTCATAGATGCATAAAAACATCTTTTGCAGGACTCGTGGAAAAATTTTCCATTGCATGGATATACTAGATATGGGCTTCTGATTCACCATTCTTATAGGTTAGCTCTGATTCACAGGAAAGAAGTCACAACCCCTGGAATACAGAAGGAATGAACCAAGCCCTACTGGATCTGAAAGGAGGGAAGAAAAAGACAGACAGAAAGACATATCCAGGCACAAATACAGTTTTCTAGAAATTTCTAGAAATAACACATTTAAATGCTGCCATTTAGCTCAGCCAACAAATTTTAGCTGTGGCTTTCAGTTACAGAGCTCTTTGTTCTCTTGCAAGCAGTAATGCTCAACTCAAACATTAATTTGTTAGTATTATTTTTTTCACATAGATAACTAAAGCTACTTAACAGAGAAACCAACCCTACACAATTCTTTTTCCTACAAAATAGTTCACAATTTACTGCCTCCTGTGTGAGAGAAAGAGAGTCTGGTCACCAAAATATGATAGTGAGGGACCCTGGATCAATTCCCAGCTTGCCACAGTCTTTGGGACCTTGGATATGTTATGAAGAATAACTTGCTGTAGTACGTAGGCTCCCAACTTCTTTTGCAATGAAAGAGTTATTCCCCATGTCCCTGTAATACAAGTAACATCGCACAAAGAGAGACTGGGACAATTATATTATGAAGTATTCATTTATCATGTCATTTTTCTCCCCACCAGTTGCTCTCATGATATCAATTGGTAATTAAAAGGAAAGCAATTTCTGAATGTTGTTGAAAAAGAAACAGTTAAAGTAAATTTTTAGATTTATAAGAAGTTCATTAGCTAATTTACCAGTATTAAACATTAATTTCCTTAACACTAACAGGTATGAATAAGGATCACAGCTGAAATCTAAATCCTGTACAGCAGCAGCTGTACAGCATAAGGGAGAGCAGCAGATACAATTGGTTGCATTCTCTTGTGATAGGTAGTAAAATGGTTTGTCACACTCACATGAGCACTCAAATTCACCCCTTAAGAATGCTCAACAGCTCTGAACTCATTTACAAAAATGTTCCCTTCCAAGAACATCCAGGACCTTACTTGTCCGAAAGAATTATTAGAGAAATAGTTCCACATCCTATTTTGTGATGCTTGTATTCCTGTCTGAGGGCAAGGCAGACTGCACCTCTGTTGACGTCACCCAAATTTAGAGGAAAGACAAATTTCATCCCTGGTCTTCAATGACAATATGTAGTTCTCAGCAAACTGCAGAAGAAACAGCACTCTCATATCAGCAGCTTCTAGTGCAATCCACCCAAAGAAGAAAAAAATTACTATAATCATTATCTCTGATACATTCCACAAACAGGCCTAGGGAGCAGAACAGCCTCAGGAAAGACCACTGCCCCTTTCACCCACAAACTAGCAGAGCTCATTTTCCTCATTGTTGCACAAGCAAATCTACCCTGCTGAAATCAACAGTAATTGAAAACTGTATAAAAGAGCAGAATCAGGTTTAGTTTCTCCTGGTTAGACTTCAAGGTGGTTTAGAAAGCTGGAATGAGAGATATCAGAGCCACCAACTGAAATTCTTTTCAAAGGCTTTTTTTTGTTGTTGTTTGAAAGAAATTCAGCAAACCGGTATTTAACAGCCAGTGATGTGACAATCAAGCAGTGCATGAGTGTACTTCATCTCATATGATCTGATAGTGTGATCTGAGAGTGTTTCTAAAAGAGATGAAAAAAATAAAAGAGGAATTAAAGCAACCTTACTTGTCTATATCCAGCATGCTCACAACTAAGAAAACTGAAGCACAAAACTGGGCAAGTAAGGCCTAAGAGGAGGCTATGAAAAGGACTAAGAAACAAAGATTTTTCTCTGAAAATTGAATGACTAGCCCTGCTGATTCCTGACTTTTAACCAGTTTCCTACATCATTTAGAGAAGTCTGCTGTCCAGGCCCCATTCATCCCATAAGACTCCCAGGCATCTTAAGGCAAAACAGCCCACCGTTTTCATTCAAGAATTTCACCTGCTCAGCTATTGGTGCCAGAAACGCTGTTTCAATATTACTTGTTATGCAAAAAAAAAAAATATATATATATATATATATATATTCATAATGCAAATCAAACCAGAAAAAAAAAAGTTTATTTGTTCCCTTCCAGAAAGAGCTTTACCTCTGACTTGGAATAAACCAATAATGTACGTAGTAGACTCTAGCTCTCCAAATGGAATGCATCTGGAAGTGAAATTAAGTTTGTGTGTAGAGAGCACAGTAAAACTTCTTGCAAAATGGGAAGAACATTTGCCTGGTCAGGTGATGTCCTCTAGTGGACAGCACATTTGACCAGGATATTAGATCTGTTGGGCTGAAAACTGATTTTACAAATGCACTGGGAGGCAAGCCAGCCCATGCCTGATGTGAAACCACAGTCATGTTACCTTTTTTCGCTGCCTCTGCCTTCTCCTTAGCTTGAATTTGCTTTCACGAACACTGACTCCAGCTCACATCTTCATTGTTTATTACAACAGAAGTTCACCAGCAGGATCAGCGTGAATACTTTGGGAGCAAACTGCTGAATACTACTACCACATCAACCTAGATAATGGAGATAAAACAGCACAAAATGTTCTCATATAGCTATTGAAAACTCAGTCTTTTTCATAGTAAATTATTGAAGACTGAATTAATCTCAATATAAATTAATTGAAAATAGACTCCATTGCATGGCTTAAAGACTTTCCACTTGTCATAACTTGTTTCAGAACTGTGATCATTTTGAATTCAGGAAGGGTTTCGCTATTAAAATTAAAAAGCACAAGTCATTTTTCCATTTGGAAAGAAATGCTGGGTAGAAGGAATGACCTCTGCTGTTGCCATTCAGTGCTGCTGCATAATAATACTTCTTTCTGTTCTGCTAGTTTCAGATGCTCCCTGCCTACCCATTAAATTATTTAGCTGAGCTCCCCGCACAGTGTTACCTAGTGAGCATGCTGTTAAGTCTTACTGGAGGCCAAAATTATGCAGTTATTTTCTAGTTACGGTTTATTTCTTCTTTGGCAAATGTAAAACTGAAGACATACTTTAAAGGATGTCAATTCAACAACTGGAGGTACTCCCCAGACTCAAGAGCTCAGGCAAGACAGAGGGAGATGCTGATGCTCCCTCCCATTACTCCAGAGTGAAGACTAAAGCATACTCAAAGCTGTTGGCTGTCCACAGACCACCAGAAAGAAAGGGCCATATATCCTGTTAACTTCACAGGGCCACACAGAACTCACTCACTCATAGCCCATGGAAAGTCTGGGACTTCTGGCACTACCAAAGTCACACAATGACTCTGTAGCAGATATTGGAACTGAAATTAAATCCCCTCTGCCTCAGTCAGTTACACCTAACACTTAAAGTTGATCCCATAGACACCTCATACATGAGAGTGTCTCCTTTAAGAATTCGACGTACTTGACAACAAAAGCCATAAAGAAGGCCTACATATTTCTCATGCACTTTAATCCATTGCCTGCAGCTCGCTTCCATAGATTAAATATATTTTGTGGCAAAGAGACACTTCAATATCTTTACTAATATTTTATGAGCAGCTTTGTCTTTTATCTGATACAAGATCTACCAGGCTTTGAAGAACACGGAAACTAATTTTAAACTACATCTGGCAATGGTTTTATTCACCATTAAGGAGGGGAAAAGAAAAAAAAAAATCAGAATGATGTATACCTCTGAGACCTAGGTTCAATCATTAGCAGACGGATGATATATCAGAAACAGGTTTATGCACACCAAGAAAGGAATAAGCACAGTTTACCTTTATCAGCCAGGCATCAGCCCTTCATTGGCTGCACCTAGGGATTTTAGAGGCATGAACTAAATGAATTCTCTTCTCCATTCCATCATGGAGACATCCTGTTTGTCACAGCTGTTGATCCCATCTAATGGGGGTCTTCCTATCCACACTACACTGTCGTCTAAGCTGGGACCTTGGAAATCTCTAGCTACACATTTGGATGAGAACAGATACAGTCCTATCTAAACTCTAACCACTTCAACCTCAGGTATGACAATCACCTCTCCCTCTGGGCCTGACGAAAGCCTTCATACTCCAAGGACGTTCACCTGGACTGCAACTGCAGATCCTTCCTGTGCTTGCTCCTTGGAATGTGTCACAGTCAGCTTTGCAGTTTCTCTTTTTCATTGCAACAAACAGAAGTTACTTCCCTTTGTTGTCCTGGCCCTTCAAAACCTGTGCCCTGGCACCCCTGTTGTCTTTCACTGCACTGAGATGGCGACCTTGCCTTTCAGCAGAGGCACTTCTGTATTTTCTCCTATGCTGCCCAGCTCATCTTTAGGAAGATGTTCACTGCTCCCCTTTACATTCCTCCTTAAAACTTTCTTCTATCATAATGCCTACCGAGAAATAACATCACCAGTCGACCTGCTGATCACTACTATTTCAGTATTCCATCTTCTTCCTCTGTCTTCTCTCTCCTGTTTTGTAATTCCGCTGCAAGCTTGTGGGGGCAGGAAGCAGCATTTTGTCCTGGGTTTGTACAGCACAGGGCACACTGAACTCCATGGCTAGGTATCCTACTCATCATTTCAGCTGAAAGATTATAACCCCATTAGGTAACAATAGTAATCACCAGCTCCTTTGGGTCAATGCACCACTAGAGCAGCACTTACCCTAGTGCCAGATTACCTCAGAATTACCAGATCCTGCCTACTGTCACTTAACATAGGGACAGCTGGACTCGGGCCCTCCATTTCTACCAATCTCCAGTTGCCTATTATCTCCTGTCTGTGTTTTGTGCCGTAACGGCAACAACTAACCTTCTGCACTTCCAGGGCTAAATGGCTTTGCTTTTGCTCTGCATGAGCAAAATTGCACATCCTAGTGAACACCCACACAGATCTGCAGACAGTGGTTCCTCCAGAAGGAGCAGAGGATGAACCATCACTCAGAAGCACCAGAGAATCCAGTCATGGACTCAGTTCCCAGAACAGGTACAGGAATWTTGGTCTGTACCAGAACTCAACCAAAGCATCTCCAGAGCTCTCCACCAGCCAGCACAAGGATGCCTCTGACCACACAGCTCAACTAGTCTAACAGGTGGCTGCTGATGAAAGGATGTGATCCTGTTCCCTTCCTCCCACTGGGGTTAGCACTCATCTGACCCTGCAGTTGAGCCTGTTTAGGGAGTAAAGCCAGCAGAAAGCAAATTTTCTAAAAAATAAAAATAACTAAGTTTCCTGCCAGTTTATTTCCCAGAACTGGATTGCTGAAAAGCTGGGGAAGCTTGGGAGCTGGCATGGGAAAGAGGTGGAAATATACAGGATTTCCCCTCTTGTTGGCAGCAAACCACCAGGATCATCAAACCACACCTTGTGTTCATGAACCTACAGTACTCCATGCACAGGCTGAGTCTTGCCCTGCTGAAGTCTGTGTACTCTTACAATCCTGTGAATTGCAAACTTGGAAGTAATGCCAGCACTTCAGAGAGAGGACAGAAAGTGCTTAAACAGGAAGAATAAAAAAGAGGAGAGCAGTACAAGCTGTGAGGACAAGTAGTAGGAGCAAGTTCCTCGTTTAGAAGGTAGCAAGAGGAAAGGCAAGAAGTCTAGAACATATAAGTGGGAAAAAAGGAGCAGGAAGGTAATCCTGAAAAGGGAATAAAGTAAGCAGGGAGCTGAATGTGAAAGACATGATGTTGAGGTTGAAAAGCTCTAAGGAAGGAATCTGAAGGCAAAAGGATAAGAGACTCATTGAATTGATCGGAGAAGGAACGTTACAGTAATGCTGCCAAGAGCAGTCCTGGATGGACAGAGGCAGGATACCAAGACAGGATTTCTAAGAGGCAGGAAAAGGTCTCACAGGTAGAAAGAGGTAAGAATTGAGGGGGGAAGCAAAGCATTAAGTGAAGAATAAAGAGAACAATTTCGGAAAGTGAGCAGCTTAGGAGAGGAAATGGAGAGGAGAAGCAGCTTGAAGACAGGCAGCAAGTTGGAGCAGACACCAGTAAAGGCTAGAGAAGGCAAAGGGTCTGGAGTTCCTGCTATTCACATTGCAGCTGCATCAGTCCCTGAACAAAAGGGCAGAGTGCACTGCTGACCAAGCCAAAGACATAGTTAAAGGCCAAAGGAGGAGTCCATGCAAAATGCAGGTGCCCTTGTTAAGAAGTCAAGTGTAAGAGCTAACTGGAGGAACAGTACACCACCGTAGGCAGACGTACCCAATATATCCAACTCCTCTCTCCCACTGTTCACTCTGTGTCTTCCTCCAAAAGCATTTCAACAGTGACACCTCCTTGGTTACCTACTCTGTGCCTCCTTCAGCTGACAGTTCTGCAGCAGATGGTGTGGACAGGCATACATTTGCTCACTGAGAACAAGAAACAAAACAAAAACTCAGCCACGCAGGCCTTTGAGCCCCTATTTTAAGATACCATTGACGTTTCTAGCCTTGTATCTTATGGGATCACTGGTAAGTTGGAGGAAGAAGAGGGGAGGTGTAACATAGCTATCCAGGCTCCAAATCCTGGACCAAGCTTTCCCATAAAAGCAGTGCATCTCCTAGAGCTGTTTCTCAGTGCTTCAGATGCCAACTCCCCCACAGCAGAAATTAATTTCACCCTCCCTCAGCATCACCACCTCCTCCAAACTCACTCCCCCAAACCAGAGAAGATAAGAATATTCTCTAACCTTTTCCTGCAATGACTGTAGGTGGACTGCCTGCATCACGTCTGAGGTGCCCAACTTTCACAGTGCAGAGATTGTGGCTTTCTGGGGAGGATCTGGCATTTTTGAGTCACTGCTGCCTGTTGCAAAATGAAGTAGGAAATGAAGAACAGATACCACACCACCCACAGGAATATGCCAGGTAGTGATCTGCAATTGCTAATGTRTGGTTTGCAACCTTTGGTCCTGCAAATGTCCAAGTTTTTCTGCACTGAGACTTTATTCCAAGTGCTTAAGATCTGAAGAGTCCACTAGGTCAGTTCTGGCTGTTCCAACAAGTCAAACTGACCACCTCTAAAAGCTCTTCAGTACATGTCATTCAACAGTGACCAAGCAGCAGGTGTCATTGCTGCTGGAATAATAGTCTTCCCTTGCATTTGTGATAGTCCAAAGAACTGGAAGTGGTGGCAAGGCAGGGAACATACAAGCAAGATCGCCATACATTTGTATATCTGCACATCCCAGCTCACACAGATAAACTTTGTAGGCTGAATTCATAAAATCAGCATAATTCCATCGCTCCTAACCCAGATATCTGCTGGCAGAGCTCCTTTGTGAATGGTAACCATTCTTACTTTTAAGATAGGAAGCGGTGGCAATATCATAAAGCTGGCATCAAAAGTCACATTTTGTCTAGAAGTGAGTAGATTCACGCCCAAGAGAAGCACCACCCTTTAAAATTCCTGTGCAAACAAAATTGTGTTTGAACAAGCACACAATCTCTGCAGAGTGCATTACCCAAATAGCACTGGAAGGGAAAACAATACTTCCTTATTTTCATCTCTAAGTAGAAAGGACTGCAAACCAATATCCCCCCTCAAAAAATATATATAAAGGGAGAAAATTCCACTACATATTTTATCTCTTCATCTACCAAAGATGGAAAAAAAAATCATTTAGTTCAATATTATATTTGCATGTTCTGAAGTGACTAATGCTCTCATGTTCCAGAGTACTATTTCTCAGGGTTGCCACCAATCCATGCCTACCTTAGGGGAATAACAATAACAATAATAAATCTTGTTGGGTAAAAACTTTGGTTTTAGCTATAGTACAACCATGCCTCTCTAAATCTGCACCAACAGACAGACAAGACTGGCACCAAATACCATGCAGATTTCACATACAGACCAGCAGGCATTCAATCCGAGCAAAGCCAGGCCTTTACCTCCCAAAAGCACACAGCTCCCTGCGCAACCTAGAGGAAAACCACCTCTCCCACAGCAAAAGGTTTCTCATCTGTCCTGCTAGCTGACACACAGGGCATGCGCCACCTGATGCAGGGATGCCACGGCCACCAGGCACGGGGCACCAGGGCCTCGCGGCACAGCGGCCCGAACCGCGCGGCCCCGGGGCTTCCACAGCCCTCGCTCCGGGGAAGCCGGAGGAAACACGGGTGAGCTCGCAAGCCGCAGGAGAGGCGGCGCCCGCCCTTGCCTCCGAGCAGGTCTCTCCAGGGAGCCCGCCACCACGACTGCCCGCCCCGCTCCCTGCGCGCCCGCGGCCGGCAGC
>NW_020450647.1:257091-296268 GCF_003343035.1 Apteryx rowi
GGACAGGGGCCTGGGCTGTTTGCCAGGGGTCGAGGGGCTGCTGCCCGCTCCACCCCACAGGGAGCAGGGCTGTGCTGGTCACCGCTGAGCTGCAGGGGGGGGGGGGGGGGTGACAGCTGCCAAGGCCCAGCCTGGCCCGACCCGTGCAAATGGCTCCTGCAGGAGGCTGCTCGGGATTTTAACAGCAAAAATGCTTTAGCTATTGCCAAAGCCTGTGTCAATGCAGTGGTTGGGCTGCTGCAAAGCACTGCCCTGTAACTCAGCAGTAGGCAAGCAGGGTGCACTCTACTAAGAGAAATAAAACAGGGAGCTTTCAGGGCAAGACTTGTTTCCTCCCTCTTCAAGAGCCTTGCCAGAGGCATTTCTCTAGCACCATCAAGGAGAAAATGGAGAGCAGCGAGCTTCTCCAGGCCTGCCAAGATTTGGGTGAAACTCCCCTTAAAAAGTGTCTTAAGTGTCTGCCCATCTTGTGGAAGTAGTGGGTGGAGGCAAGCAGAGAACCTATGAGGGGTTGTATTTTATTTACAGCATGTCAGAAGAACACCACCAAGTAAAGCATGGTAAACAAAAGTTTTGCCCAAGGAAGCATGCAATTAAAGAGCCAAGCAAACACAGTGCAACCAAGTCATAAAGTAACTTACAGGCTCTGGGCCAATACTGACTTGGTAGGTATAAAAATAAATTAGCAACATCCAAACCAAATTGCACAACAGTTCATTCAGCCAGCCACAGCCAAGTACCACTGAGAACCATGTTTAAAACCCCAGAGAGGGTTAAGTGGCTTTGTTTGAGGTCAGCGGGCTCCAATGGAATAGCCACGCTCCCAGCAATTCTGACCCCCAGAGCCAGCTGCAAGTAAGCTAACTATAGTTCACCTTCCCCCATCTATGGGTGCCGGTGCCCTGTGCTGGAAAGACTGGCCTAGAGCCGCATTGCCTCTGTTTCACTTGAAGTCCTGTTTAAAAGATTTGACCACATAATTGCTTCCCCAAAGATATATAGTGTCACTAAACCACCAAATAAAGCAATTACAGAGAAAAGGCTGTGGACATGTTTCATGGGTCTTGTGGCAGTACTGACTCAGAAGAATGAAAGGCCAGCAGATGTTTGAACAAAGTAGTGAGTTCCCTAGTCTCTGCTGCTTCCTACTTGAAAGTTGCAGTACTTTCCAAACAGCTTCTGCCTTGTACGGAAGTGACCTCTCACTCTCACCTCTGGGAAGGAGCAGGTCAGTAACCCATGGGATAAAACCACCTCTTTTAGCTGAATGTTAACACCATTTGGAGTGGGAAACATAACAAAAGACAGAAAGGACTGCAGCTCGATTTTAACAAGTGATTGAAAACATATTTGATAGCTGTGGATAATCAAGCATGACAAATCTGATTGCAAATTATCATAAAGTCATGACAACAGCATGCAAGATAGCAATGGACAAATAGCACTTGTCTTCTTCTTGCTTTTCAGTAAGGGCAAACCTGCACTAAGTTTAGCTTTTTGTTATGCCTGTGCAACCTCTCTGAAATCAGCAGATTAGGCATATACAAGGGCAGAATCTCATCCCCTGTTTCCAAAACTGATGCTGTCACTTGTGCTGAAGGCCAGCATAAGACTTATGCCTCACTTCAGCCTTATTTCAAGGGCTTTTAAGAAACCTGCCTGTGCTGGAGGCACATGCTAGCAAGACTCCATCAGTGATGAGAGTCCAGGGAAATATTCATTCCAGACCTGCCCCTGATATACTAGCACTGCTGTCTTTTGAAGAATCTTCATCCTTTCCATATTTCCATTCAGTCTGGACATGGGTATACAAGAGCATGAGCAAAGAGAAGCTGTTCCTCTGCTGAATTCACCCAATCCTGACTGCTATTACTCATTTCAGGAAGGGCTCTGAAGTGAACCACCGTAACTTTCTGGATGTGTCAGGCTAACAAGGCTCCATGCTGTCAGCTACATTGTAGAAGCTATACCTAAACAGGTTCTTACAGTCATCTGAAGAGAACTTTCTGTGAGAAGGAAAGTTTTTCTAGGAGTTGGAAGAGCTTAGTTTCCAGGTAGGAAACAAACAGGGAGATTCCCATGAGACATTTACCTCACTTCATACCTCTTGTCCTTCATTAACTGCTCTCAGTTTAATAATCAGACTAAGATTAAAATGAAGGTGATTTCTCTTTTTCTCACTCTCCAAATCTTCATTGGAAAAGAATGAGAACTTGCTAGAATAGCTCTTTTACGGAGAGATGTGAAGCAGTTCACATACAGACACAGGACAGTGTAGCCATTTACATAAAGTGTCTCTACTATGTGTCTAAAAATTGTTTTATCGAGAAGATTTCTGCATAACATTATCCTTTGGGTAAGTACAAATACTGAATTAAGATGACTCAGTCTCATCTTAAGCAGAAGCCATGAGAGCTGCAACCATTTAGGCATTAACATCAATATGAGATTCAAGCTCTGCCTACCATTTTCAAAAGCCTCCATATTCTATGCTCCATACTCTATACATTAGGGCCACTTTGAAAATGTGCTTTAAAATCAGTTTCTCACCAAGCTATTGAAAGAAGATTGGATTAGAATTTGCTGCCCATTTAATAAGACTGTAGACTGGTTTGTAATTGGAACCAAACCTGGCATCACCTTGAACAGATTGTTGACAACTTTTTTTTATGGAAATCATACCAGCTCACTGTACTGAAAGAATATGCTTTACAGAGCTGCTTTTTAATTTTCCCTGCCCAAGATCCTGTCATTTTGGAATCAGTCATTGCAGATGTCCTGCCCCCCGACCCCATCCTTTGCCAAGGAGCTAGAAAGAAATTACACCTTCACACAAAAAGCTCTGGGTGCGAGAAAGCAAAAACTTTGTTGTTGTTCACACATAGCACTACATTTCTTCTAACACATATTCATGCTTAACAACTATTTTGCACTGTGCTAGACAGAGTAACTGAAGAAAAGAAGGCTTTCCATCAGCATGACTGCCTGAGCAGGCACATTATCTGCAGCCTTTGTGGACATTAAGAATCATAATGCCTCCTTCAAGGGGAAAATGATTAATTTGCATCGCACTGAATACTGAAAGCAGACAGCTGCCAACCCTTGACAACTTAAACCTCCAGAATGTTTTTTTGTTTCTGCTGAAGGCCTGCAAAAGTGTCAGAGATTGCAATGGACATAAAAGCACACAGCTTTTTCCATTAGCAGAGGGGCTGAAGAACCAAACAGAAGGGTTATAGACAAACAATAATATAAAAAAATATACTAAGCCAGTCAACATCATGGCCTGAACTAGAATGTCTTCAAAGATATTTCTACAACCAAGTACCCACCAAGAAAAGAATCTAATTCCAAACATGTTTTCTCTAATTCTGAACACATTCTGTTCTACTGGTGACCCAAGTTCTTTTCCTTGCAATATAGCAGATAAACTGCTCTTGAGACAGGCCTCTGTCAAAGGACGTTCTCCATCATTATTAGGTTTTCTAGTGTTGCAAGTCGTCTAAGTATACAAATTAAACCTTGTATAAAGCATGGTTTTTCATGCCAACTTGTGCAGAAAAAGATCAGCCCAATAGGCAGTGCCATATATCAGAGGCAATACAGAACCACCCGAGGGTGGAAGCTCAGGAAAGAGTGCTATTTACTGACACCACTGCCACCCCCTGAAAATGTCTACCCACATAATGCACTAAACTTGCTCAGAGTAGGCAGGGATAGTGACTCTAGCTATACACTTAAGGTCCTAGGCAGCAAAGCTGGAGGTTGGTTGGTCAAGATCTCCAGGACTGAAATCAAGCCTGGCTTCTTTGGAGTTGTGCCTGCTGTCACCAGGTTCAATCTAGATTAAACAGCCTTTGTAGCCAAATCAGGAGACTGCTGAGGAAATAAGGGAAATAGGAGATCAGTTCTCCAGAGCCCATGTTGTTTGTCCAAAGTCAAAAGATAATCTTTGCTTACTTCAAGTAGCGGTGATGCTGAGTGCAGTTCCATCAGTGGACATGGGGCTTCAGGGATGCAGCAGTGCAGACTCAAGGAAAGCAGCTGGTGAGGAGGGTGCAATGAAGGTCAGCAGAACCGTTTTATCTCAGTTCTTATATCCTTCCTGATGTCATCACAGTATCTGAGAGGCAGCCCTAGGGAGCAGACACTACATTGAGTCAGATAAGACAGCAGGCAGTAACGCAGCTCACAGCCAAGCGTTGCACGTCAGCCACCCACTAAAATGGGTTGCACTGTGCTGTTTTACTTGGGAGGACCAAGAAATTCTCTGGCATCCAGATCCACCTGCTTTATGTTCCTCGTGCCAGTGTAACAGTCAAAGAAGCTGTCCAGGATCCAAGAGCAAACCTTGAGATGGCAAGTCTTGGCAACATAATATTAAATCAGTTGAGAGGCTTCTCTGCACTGTTTATACATCACCCACAATCAATATAAGAGAGACAGGACATGGCAGAGCTCAGCATCCTAGAGAAGAGCAATATTCTGCAAAAAAAAAAAAAAAAAAAGGAATGAAATCATAACCCACAGAGACATAACAGAAGACAGCAATGGATGGGGTGACTGGCCCCAAGAAAGATCAAAGACTTTGTGGTACTCCCAGATACAGGATATTCTCTAGCAAGGAGATACATGGCTCAGTGAGGAGACTGGGACATTGACAGGTTGCTGCTAGCTCTAGTTAATCCCAGCTGCCAAAAAGGCCTCATGCAGTCCTTATTACTAAGATTGTGCTGACTGACACCAAGATTACTCAGCCTTGCAGCTGGAGCTAGATAGATGGCTGCAAAAGGTCCACCTCAGACACAGGGTAGCCAGACAAATGCCTCAGCCTGGCCATGAAAATTGGCCTAACAGTATCCCAGCTGCAGCTCTGCAGAGAAGTAGGGTTTCTAGCTAATGGCCAAGCCAGCTGCTGATAGTTGCAGGAGCAAGAGCTGAGGGAGGCTCTGTTCCGAACCAGTCATCGCCCTGCTTGTAACCTCTCCCTTGGCTCTGAAGTGAAAGTGCTCTTTTCTCCTGCCTCAAGTCTTCTCAACAGCCAGAGCCCAATTCAAGGTCTATCAGAGCAGGAGCGGACTTGCACTGACCAATAGTATCAGGATTGGGGCCTTCTCAAAGAAGATGCTGTGGGCAAGGAAAAATGGTGCTTGCTGCTTTAGCTCCAAGAGCTCTCCAATGTTGGTAGCTACATGAAGAGGAAGGCAGAAGGCTTAAAAAGAGATGGAAAGAAAGTTGATAAGAATTAAAATCACAGGATATAAGAAGAACATCATAAGTCAATAATTTATATCTAGTATTTCTTTGTTATCATGCTGCAGAATCACTACCAAGATTGTGGGTTTTCCATGCACTGTTTAAAAATTATTAATAAAAGGGAGCAATTTGCTTAGCATAAGGCAAACAGCTTCCAGTTCCAAATGGGAGAGAGCAATACAGCTCAGGAAAACTCCTCAGATAAAAACAAGATGACGTGGAAGATGTGCTCCAAACCTTACAGGAGAGGTCCCGCAGCCAAATGCAGCCATATAGTCAGGAGTTTTTGTACATGTTACTGCTGCAGAAAGAAATCTTTAGCAGAAGCAACTCTCCCTGTCCACTCCAAGCAGCACACCAAGGACAGCTCTAACAGTTTTATCAATTTTCAGAAGACCAATTTCACAGATTAAAAAGGACAAGTGTTCAGAAATCCATGAATCAAAACCTGAAGGAAGAACATGAGGTTTTAGCAGCTCTGGATTTTTATGCTGGTACTTTAGAGAGAGCAATTTTCAGACCTTTTTTGTCTAGTTTTGACAGGGGGAGAGGAGGAAGCTGGAAAGGGGGCATGTCTTAGTTTTTGAGATGTTAGTGTGTAGGTCACATTTTCCAAGCTTTTCACTCTCAAAAATCATGATGGTGACAAAACAAAACCAAAACACACACATTGAGAGGGAGGGAAGGAAGAAGTAGGCAGACCTTAAGGTACAATTTGACACAGAATAGGAAGAAAATTTAGCTCCTGAGGGAAATGTTAAAATATGCACCAAATTGTCCAAGCCTCAATATACAATCTACAGAGCAGATTAAAAAAAAAAAAGGCAAAAAACAACCCCCCCCCAGATATAAATTGTTGCAGACACACAGAAAAAGACAAAGTTAATCAGCATCTACCAAAACAAGAGCTGAAACTTGTCACACCTACAGATTGGCTTACTCTTACCATAACCCTGACGGTTAGACATCTCATTCTTATGCAATAACTCAGGTTTTGCCCTCTCTTGCCTCCTCAGCCTGGTGATAAAAAATAACCCAGACTCTACAGTCTCCAGTATTGCTGGCATTCGTTTTGTTTTATTGAGCCCTTTTAGATTTTTCCATTAAAAAAGAGGAAGATGATGGTAAAATTTCAGGGTCCCTCAGTTTCAGTGGATAAGTGCAGAGCATCTATTTTTTCCATCTGAAAAACTCTGTCAGTTTCCCAATGCTATTTTTCATGAAGGCAGCCCAATTTTTCCAAAACATTGTTGTAGTAGCTTAATGTGTTGCTAGGAAGCCTTCTTCCCAGAGCCTGGTTGCTGGCCCACAGCAAAGCAGAATGTTAGGAAAGATCAGCAGAGGGAAGGACCGTGATAAATGCAAGAACATTCATTGACAAACATCAGAACGAGCTCAATCCTAAATCCATCATCTTTACTAAATGAAGGACTGGGTATTTGAAAGAAGCCTGAATGCATTAAGGAGAGCAAGAATAAAATGCTAAAGGAGTAATCAGACAGCCCAGCTCTTCGGGTGCTGTAGACAGTAGGCTATTTTTAGTCATCTCTGTTTCCTAACTGAAATAATGAAGGAAGAGCGAGAGACAGTGGTATCAGGATTTTTAAAAGCACCTATGGAGCATTCCTGCTCTGCCGTGCAGCAGTCGTTTGCACAGACATACCCAACTTCATTTTCCACTGGCTTGCTCAGACACATACTTGTCTCAGCTAGGGCAAACTGCCCACCCTGCTCCTGGGAGCGATGCTACAAAGTGGCCCAATTCTGYCACAGGTCCTCAGCTTATGGTACTCAGTCAGGCTTGTAGATAGCTAGTCCGGATGCACCTATATGAACCATGCTCACACCCTAGTCACACCGTTAGTGAGAGGCACAGGAGCCCAAGGAATCAGGGGAGCAAAGGAAGTTGAAGCTGTAGCTATCTTCCCCCTGTAAGCCACAGGCAGAATGGTGTGAAAAGCTCCATTCTGCAGTGCCACCCAAGTGCCTTTGACCTGCCCTTGATACTTATGTGGCTGTAACAGTGGAGAAACTCAGAAGGGCACAGCCAGGCAAATGTTAAACTGGCACTGTCAGGCACCAATAGCCATGTAGCTGCGGAATCAAACAGTTCATCTGAAGCTGCAAAGCACCTGCAGGAAGCCAGGGAGTTACTTGGTAGTTAGCACCTGCTGAGCTCTCTGCTACTAAAGCTACACTGCAATCAACAACCAAGGCTGTCAGCTATAAACAGCCATCGGAGCATGACAACAGCATACACATTTCTTTATATTCTCCTCCGAGAGTCAACAGTTCGGAAAATCCCACCACAGACAAACTGGAAGTGCACAGTTAACCCCCTAGAAAAGCATTTTCCCCCAGGACATGCACCTTGGTTTCCGCTAGCACGTGAAGTATTCACAACCACCTTGCGAAAACATTCACTGGGGGAAGATGTGCAGACTCTTGGTTTGCTGCCTATTCAGAAGATAAAAATATCCTCAGTTCACTCAGTTCTGGTTTCTTCTCTATGCTAACAAATTCAGAGAATAATTTGGAAAAAGGTGTGTGTAGGGGAAAAAAGCCCCCTAACCCCTATTTTCTACCCACCAGCCCACAGAGCCCCAGACCAGGAGTCAAGGGGCTGATTCCTTAGCCTGCTGCTTATCTGCTGGGTGAGTCCATGCACATCRCTTCAGTTCCCAGAGCCCCATCTCCTCCTGTCCTTTCCAGTCTGTAAAGAGAGGCAAGTAACGCATTTCCTCTCCTGTAAGACAATTCTAGATGTATTAATAATTTCCATTAATGTTTTCCTTTGAGGTAAGCAAGGCTCATCTGCTACAAACCCCAAACTGCTCGTTTCTTCCTTCCTTAGAAGGTATCTGATCTTCGTTGTAAGTTTTAAGGGAATAGCCTCCTAAGGTAGTCATGGTTTCCCACCAATAGGCATTTATCACTGTCCTGCTTGTATACGCAGAGATCACAACATGTTTTTATAAGGCAGGTATGATTCCCATCTTATACACAGGTTCCCTTCATGTTGTCAGGAGGTACATACGAGGCATTGATTATTTCAATACCCATTTTGTCTATCTCGTATAAGAGGAGCAAAAAATTCATGGCTGTAGCTGTGGGTGAAGTCACAGAAAGCTGTGCAAAGGAGAGGGAAAAATTTCAGCATTAATTAGAAACTTCCCTGGGTGCCAACAGGGATGTCAAAGACTGGGGGAGTTTGGAGGAAGTTCACATTCTAGCTGCAGAATTCTGGCTAAGGGTGATCTAATTTATAATGTAAATTTTCTAGAGGGTCTTTTTAAACAAGTTCATGCAATAATGCGCCTGAGATACAGTGAAAACAATTAATGACTCAGTTTCCTCTGGAGATACTATTAGTTGTAGGTCTGTTAGGCACCAGCAATGAGAGGATTTAATTTCTTCAACACAGTAAGATGGTATGGATCAAAGAAGTAATATGCACCCTTCAATCCTGCTAAGAGGGACCAGATCCAGGTAGGTTACTGCCTCAATAAGAGCCAAATGAAGATGATGCAGTTGGAGTGCTCACTTCCAAAATCAGTTCTCCATTTAAGCTGGGGCAAGGTCAGCTATATAATGCAGAAGAGCATGTTAATAATGCACAATGGAGACACTCTGAAGAGGCCAGTGCATTCAGAGAGGGTGAAGCCCCCCCCCCCTCAGTCCCACTGTTATTAATAACATCCTATTAGTGAAGTCCTCATCCTGAAGTTAAATGTCATAAAGGCCTCACTCTACACCCCTGCCTGGGACTAATAACTCTCAGGATATTTTTTCTTGGTGGTACCCAAGGCCCTCTTATTTATCAGTACCATATAAGAGAGGACCATGGAACCATCTGTGTAATGCACAGGGAGAAATAATGTCAAGAATGCAGAAACTATGCTTCCATGGTACCCTGAGGAGCAAAGGTTGGAGCTTCCAGGGTTGATCCAAGCTCCTTCATGCTCAGCCACACCAGGTTACACTCAGCCTTTCCCCTTCTCTGAGATAAGGGATTCTGCTGAAATTTTGTCACTTGAATATCCATCCTGGAGCCTCAGGACCTGGTGAATTCTCAAAGGATGATACTTAACTGCAAATATTTTCTCCCCCTGCTTCCTTGCCATAAACCAATTCATCCTTTTGGCACAAAATAGATGCACCAGGCAGAGATTAACAGATTTCAGATGGTTTGGCAAGTTTAATCCTGGCAGCAAGGTTAGAGTGCATAGAGATTTACCTCTTCTGCCTTTATGTCTGCATAAGTCACTGCCTAAGGGGCCAGTGTCACAGTGACCACACCACTGAACACACATAAGACAAAACAAATCCATTGCATCTTTCCCACCACATGGACACTCACTGGTTCAGAACCCTGTCCTGTCTGGGACTGGGCAGCAGGCCTCTGCTGGGCTTACACTGGTAACAATGTTGGACCTGTCCTTGCAACAGCATGCATAAAATTTACTGTGCTGATGGGAACCATCCTGGAGCTGGTGTCTCCAGTGATCACACTGCTCTTATCAGATGTCCTTCTGGCTGGCCAGTAGTTTGGGCTGGGCTGAGGCAAGGATCTGATCAAATGTGCCTGGTCCCTTATAATACAGGATCTTCTGTCCTGCCCTGAGAGATTGAAGTTTCAGAATCCATTAAAAGCCTCCCATCTGCCTCATGCTTTAAGGTTGAGCAACATCCTCCCCTTCCTCTCACATTTCCCTGTTCTCAGTAAGACCCACAAGGTACAATATGTCACCATCTTTCTCCCCAGGCCAGTGAGCTCTAGCTGTGCCTGCAGATAAGGTCTAAGCCTGCAAATATCCCCTGGCTATTCTTCAGGTATTTAGAATGGATTGAAATCTGGATTAGAAGACAGTTCTTTGGGGTTTAGATACAGAGACAAAATATGACATGGACAGCTTTGTTACAAAGCAGAAAAGCAAAGCTCTAAGACATACTCTTGAGGGTCAGGAGCTAACACAGAATAAACAATGCTAATAAGGGCTGTTGGAGAAGCAAGGGGTGATGTGTCAGAGAGGGAACAAATGTGCTAGTTGCTGACATTTCTTTGAAGGTTTGTATTATTCTCTGGGCAGCCTTCATTTTGTACATTTGATTCTGGTTTTGGGCAGATTTCAGGACACTGAAAGAGCCAGCTTAAAGAGTTCTCTATAAGGAATAGCCCAGCTTGATCTCCCTTGAGCATCTCGGCTTGAGTCCATTTGAACAACGCTATTTATACTTCATTAACACTGTGGACTTCTTGTTCTCTGCCAGCTCAGAAAGGGATAGAAATTGCTACAGTGAGTTAAAAAAAGAAAAAGGAAGAACAAAGAAAGAAAGAAAGAGTCAGCATGTGGATTTTAAGAGGTTTATTAATAATCAACATTGATTATATCAGCAGGAGGTGGCACCATCAATGTTAACCATGTGCTCCTGAGATGGTTAGAAATGCAGGCTAGAAGTCTTGACAACAGAGGCAACCCATCTGTTTTTCCTTCCCCTTTTGAAGAATATTACTGTCCTCCATCTCCCACCTGCTAGCCCAGTTCTGTTTACCTGTTTTTTCCTCAGCCTACATACTCAGCCTGGCTTCAGAAGCAGGAAAGTGAAGCTGGAGGTGGGGGGAGAAGGGGGGGCAGCAGCAGCAGCCTTACTGTTAGTTTAATTGACACTGCTTAGTTTCATATTCAAAACAAGTTTATTTTCCCAGTTGAAAGACAACAAGCAATTTTAGAAAGCATAACCTTTCACTTGGATTTCAGTCACATTTGAAAACCTCAAAGAGAGGAAAGAAAGTTCCATTAAAAACACCTTGACAGTGAACTAGTCTTGGTCCAGCTGCCTGCAATGGCATAGCCCTCATGCTTTACAACATGAAGCCCAGATTCTTTAAAGATTGCCAGAAACGGAAGGCCAAATCCTGACAATTGCCGAGCACTTAACTCCTACTGAAAATGCAGGAGCATGGACTTACCAAGAACTTACTGGAACAATTAAAGCCCAGCCCCACAGACACGAACACACTGAACCTTAATAACAGCGTTCTTCTCTTGTTTGCTTCACAGAAGAAGSAGAGGAATAGGTGATCATACAAAATTAAATCAGTGCAATGAATAAGTGAGACTCAGATTCCCAAGAGAGGTTAAACCCCGCAGAAGTTTGAGATTACTTAATTTCTATCAGGCAGATGCAAGGAAGATGTCTCATGCTTTTGTTTTGCCTACTGAAAGGCTGAGAGAAGCTTCCTTGAAGACAAAGGATGTAGTATCAGAAAAAGAAATGCAATTTCTTTTTACAGATCAGCCTTTCTGCCCATAACTTCATCAAGACTGATTGTTTTCTTGCTCTCTGATGCAGCATTTGGTTTGATCAAGATAACTTCACTGACTACCACATGCTCAGAGACAAGAGCATCACAGAAGAAGCATTTAGACTGCTGTAAGTAAGTGATAATGGACTAGCATGGCTTTCATTTCAATGAGGGAAAGAACATCAAAAGCACCTTGAATGAATTGAGATAAATCTTTTCTATCAACATAAATTAAGACCTAATGAAGAACAATATGAAAAAGAAGGCAGCCTAACAGAGTTAGGACATGTTGCCAGAGACAACTAGTTTTCCTTTCAGCAATCAGCATGCAGGACAGACTAATAAGGAATTTTTTTTTTCCCTTGTCAGGCTCACTGGAATTTCCAACTCACTTCCTTTTTCATTGCACTTTGTTTGTCTATTTTAAAATAATCTGCCTACACACGGAGAAGCACTATGTGGTACATCAGTACTAACAGCTAAGACAACATGTGCCTTCAGAGTGAACAGAGCAGCACACAAGACTCCAGTCCATTCCAGGTACCCCTACAGAGTTCACTGGACAAAGGGTCACTGGTGTCAGACTGGCGGTGCCAAGCTGTTGATGGCTTCATAGCAGTCTTCAGCTGGGGCAGAAGGATAGCCTCTTGCTACCTTACCCCACAGAGCGCAAAGGAGGAACAGACGACTTGCCTCCTGGCTGTCATGCCTCAAAACACCCTCCAGAAAATAGCAGTGCACTATCACTGCCATTTCATTTCCAGCTCAAACACTACCCATGGACAGAGAGACTCCATATGGTTACTAATCTCACACAGCCCCCCTCCTGAAGGACTCTTAAGGCTACAGGGATAATAAAGAGGTACAAAAGGGCTACTGACTTGTAGAGTGGGAATCCACTGACAGTCAGGCTCACTTCTCTCATAAAATGATCCAAGTTGCACCCTTTCCTTGCCTCCAAGCCTATTAAATCTTATTGTTTCCTAACCTCTGACACATGGGCAAATAGAAAGAATTTATACTTCTTCTTGCTCTTCAATGAGACAACTACCAAAACCCTTTTAAAGAGACAACAACAAAGAAATTCTAATTAGTTAGAAGAGACCAAAATAAATCTTTCTACAGAAAAGCTTTTTCTTCTTTACAAGACACCCACCCTTCCTCCCTCTCCCAGTTTCTGTCTAATCTTCCACAAGTAATAAGCCCAATTTACATTATACAGTGACCAGGCAGAGACAGACCAAAGGGCTGGGCTGGCTGGACCGTCCCTGACCTCTCAACTCCTGCCCACTGATGCAGGTTTATTCCTGTACTGCAGGCTGCTCTACAGTGCTCCAGCCCATTCAGATCAAGGCTGCATCCACTTCAACCACCTAGGCTGGATCAACGTCAGGATTAGGTCATACGGTTATGAAAAACAACACTGAGGCAGATCCCTAAGGGACCTAGCTGACACACTAAAAGTTATCAGTGACATTCAGATAGCCAGTTCCTTCTGATTTCAGTGGGAGTCCAGAGAACTAGCAAGCAGCTTCTAAAGTCACCACAATGCAGCCAGCTCCTGGCTCCAGAGAGCTTACAGGTACAAAACGGGGTTAGGGAGAAATACTTAATGCATGAGGAAGGGTCATAACTCTCAGTATATACAAAGAATCATCAATAAAAACAAATCTGTATTATATAAGCTCTGAGAAAACATTCCTCCACATACTAAACAGATAACTGCTGTTAAACTGTCAAAAAAAGCTATTACACATAACTGGGAGCTACTCAGATATAATTCATTCTTTCTCTTCCTGTCGTTTCCTCCCCCAGTTTTCACACTACTAACTTATTTTTCTGGTGCACCATTTATTCCCCATAGGAAACCTACCTACTGTAGCCTCCAGAGAACTGGCTTTCTCCACAATCCCAAGCTCAGCACAGGGACTGGCCTTGCTCCTCCAGCTAGCACACATCCTGCTTCTCAGGGAAGCTCTTTCTACCCAGTCAGGTAGCTTTCCCAGCTCCCAGAAGAAAACAAACAAGGTAAAAAAGCAAAAGCCTCCCACAGAGCCAGGTAGAAATAGACAGAGTCGGTAAGCACATAGCCTTACACAGTCCCAAGTTGCAGTGGTCACCAAGGCAGTTTTACCCCAGTTACCTTCTCATACAGGGTAAGGCCAGTAACACCAGAGTCACTGCAGCTGTGGCCAGTCTAACACACCTGGCTCCTCCACAGAGCTGTGGGCTCTTGCACTTCCCCAGCCCCTAGGAGATTGCTTCATCTTGGGCCTTGAGCCATTAGTCACAAAAACATCACCCTCTCAAGCATGACCTAGTCCACCCCAGTCAGGCACCCCGGCTTGTCAGGGTTACCCCTTCATTTGTGTATATGCAACATCTGGCCCAGCCAGACCAAATATACAAATGGCCACTGGGGGAAAATGGGGCAAAAGGAAAGAACTGACTACAAACTTGATGCTGTGGGACCATATTATGTATTTTTAATGTTAGAATCTATAGCTAGATTTGCACACTTATGTGTGGTATGGTAGGAATTTAATTGAAGGAAAACTCTCATGTAACTCATGAGATATCAGCCAAGTGAATTATCTGTGAATTCGACAATTTTTACATTCATGCCTATATAATTGTATTAAGTTATGCATATCCAAAAGGATCTTGGTAAATCGGGGGCTGCTTGAAAAAGCATTTAAAAAAACCCAGAAAAGTGAAATATTAAAAATCAGTCCTTGAAAAAATACCTCTCAGCAGTAACTGTTTGAGTTTATTCCATGGAAAGAGCCATCTTCCTACAGAGAAAAGAGTACAGAAAAAGGTCAGGTAAGAAAGACTGTCTCTACTAAATAAATGAAGGTAAGCATTGAACATTGAATGTTATGCTGCATTTCCTTCTGTGGAGGATATCTGCAATTTCAGATGAAATTCTATTTTACATTTATTGCAATTTCAGTTGTTCTTGATGAGGTATTTCAGAAGGCAGGTTCTGTCAGCCAGGTCTCTGTTCAACATTAATATCACAGTGCCTCAAAGTTCCAGTGGTCAGCCACTTCCCTCCCCGTGCTAAGACTGTGTGAACAGAGGCAGCCCTTCTACCAAAATTTTGCTACCTCTATTATGCAGGGGACAACAGGCAGACACAAACACACAGGTGAAGCACAAAGAAACAGCTGATAAATGACCACCCAAGACCACTGTCCCTGAACCTGCTTCTTTTCTCTCAGACCAGACTATCACCCTGAAACTTAAGTGCAATCTAGCACTTCAAGCATGCTGCTAGAGATAATGTGCAGTCTTCCAAGGAAAAACATGCTCTGAAAGCTATTCTGTTCTTCCTGGACATGCCTTGAGCAGATATACTGAAGCAGATCTTCTATTTGGCTGATAACTGACTAGCATGTACAATGCATCATGAACAGAGTTCATTTTCCTGTTGCTAGTGAATCACTTCTCAGAAAGAAACACCTTTTTCCTGATGGAGGGAAAATAGTCCAAAGAGAAGTGGGCTGGGCAGAAAGAACCTCTAGGAGTAACCCAGAGATAGAGCAAACCAAAAAGATAGTTCAATTATACTCTTACTTTGATATTAATGGAAGTTGAATTAGGTCCAGCATTACTAGAAAAATTAGTTCTCCAAACCACTGGTAGAGCGAATACTGTTACCATAACTACCTCACTCCCAGAAGCATGCTGATTTAATTTCTACAGTTAAATATTTACAGAGTAGATTGCATATGTTTTCAGGAGAGTCACAGGAGCTGCATATTGAATGCAAATGAGCAGTCCTGTCTTCAGGGTCCTTGTCAAGGAGCATGGGGAGCAGGGCTGTCCTGGGAGGGCAGACAAGCCAGGAGTCCACCATGCCCACAGCACAAGCTGGAAAGTGACCACACTGACAGGGCGCAGTCCCACAGCACCTGAGCAGAGCAGGGCAGGGTAGGGCAGGGTGGTAGCAGTCACAGGTCCTGGTGACAGCCCAGGCATTGTCAGCCCAGGCAAGGTAACACATCAGATCCAAGGTCAACCTGGGAAGTCCAGCCAGAGAGCCAGGATGGGCAGGGGACAGGGTTGGACACCAGAGTATGTATGACACCTCTCCAGCAAGGACCAGGGACTGGCTGAGCCCAAGCAAGGCTCCTGGCCACGAAGAGAGGTCAGAGGGGAGGCTGGTCAGGAGAATTAAGGCTCCTTTGTGCACTCAGGGCCTGGCACTGCCCTTGTACAAAAACACTCTGATATGCTTCTGCCATCCATCACCTAAATTACTCTGACCTACTTAGTAAATTTTAGTTCTACTTCAGCTAAACGTGATTGCAACAATTAATATTTACTTTTTAAATTGAGTTATCCACATATCTACTTAACCACTGAATTCTTTCAACTTGTTTTTGCCTCATCCCTCTTGCAGCCCTGACACTGAAGACACTTGCATATAATGAATCAAGGAAAGAGGCCTGCAAAGATCTTAAGACAAAATCTAGTCCAGCTCAATGGAAGGGAATCCTTTGCAAGATCAAGAATAATTTGTTTTAGATAGCAAACCAGTTCCTAAAGACCTTTAGCAAAGGGAAACAGCACAGTCCCTATGAAAAATCTATTTCTTCACTATCTGTACCATTAAAACACTTCTAAAACCTGAAACTGCTTACAGTACTCTGCCTGTACTCAACTTTAGAGAGGTTATGGACTCAGATGCATGGCAGTGCTTTAAATAAGTACATAGTCAGTTAACATGGCTCATCATACGCATAGTAACACTTGACATGGTATTATGGTTGCATATCTCAGCCCCAAATATRGTCTCTATCAACATACTGTGACAAGAACTAGGCACAGGTATAAGGTTTAACAAGCTTGATGCCGATTTGTCCCTTAGGACCACTGACATGCAGAGTCACTTTAAGATGAATTATGACTTTCTCAGGGTACAAACTTTCTACAACCTCTAGCTTGCATTTCGTACTATGCAAATAAACAATGCATTACAAAACCCTCTACTAAAGTTCCTTAGGAAGGATTGAAGAATATTAAATCATCTAAAGCCTTCCCTCTCCATGGATTTCTGCTCAGAGAAAGGACCCAAATACCACACCATCTCATCCAGAATAAGAGTTCACTTTGGCATCATCATTCAGAGGATACCACTCACAGCACAATGAGAGAAAATATATTTACTTTGACAGATGACCATGTTACTTTGGGGCATATGGTAGTCTGACTCTTGTAATGTTGCCAGGTACTCCCTTGCATGTTGGGTGCTGACTACTCCAAATGGTTTAAATGCAAGGTATTTTAAATCAAAAATAAGCTCAGTCCTAAGAACAAATGTTGTTTATTAAAAAGACTTTCACAAGCATACAAACACATACAGACATTCTTTCTGACTTTGTATTTGTGGATTTAAAAATAGACTTACCTCTATATATCTTGGAAATAAAAAAAGGTAGTGTTTTAAATTACAAAATCATGGTCACACATCAGCAATAAAAATTACATCATACAAATAAATTTCATGTCAAGCATCACAAAATAAAAACAAACTCAATTACTTAAAAATTATATGTTCAAATTAGAGGAGATAAAAACACTTTTAGAAGGCTAGAAACTATTCTGTAGTAGATTAAACATTATTGCAGAAAAGAACTTTGTCAAAGGAAACTGACCTTCATATTATTTTTTAGGTTACCTCAAGGGCTGAGATCACATTTTGCACAAGTTTTACCATGAAAATTTTTTTACTCGTTGCTTGCTCCAGATATAACCCAAACTAGTACATTGATTATCTGAAACTAACAAGTTAATTCAATATTGTGGAAGTGCCAATTGGTCATTTTGTTGCTCTTGATTTCAATGGGATTTTTACCCATAAAGAATGTGGGGTTGGATCATTAAATGCTGATAGAATAATAAAGTTTTAGACTGATTTAAGAAAAAAAAAAAAAAGGCTGGAGGGAGAAAATTTCTGTCATATGTTTCCACTGAAAGGTCTCATTTGGCTGTGCATGATGTATTAGTGATATTCTGAAACGAACAAGAGGGCTACTACATTCAGAAGCTGATTGGAAGAGCCTAGAATGTAGGTTTTTTTGCATAGGAGTACAGCTACTGCTATGTGTTGCATCGACTTAATGCTGTGCCAGGAGAATCACTCTCCTTTGGATTGCTGCATCCCAAAAAATAACTAATCCAACTATGTCTGTTAGCTATGGTGGTCAGACAATATCTTTCTTGCATGATACTGAAAACCTTAAACAGCAAACCCCATGGCTTTTACTCTTGACTTTTCCACCTGGGCTTTAGACTCATATCAAGAATATCCCGTTCTTCCCAACACAATTTKCAGATTCAGCACAGTACAGCTAAGTCCATGGCACACCTGGAATCCAAGGTCCACCTCCCAGTATTTTATTGTAACCAGGCAGATCTCATATAGACATGGATGAAGTAACTACATGTGTAAAAATGGATCAGTAGCCCCATGAGAACGTGCAAACTTTACTTGTAACAATTTGCTTCATTCTACTGAAACACTGAAAAAAAAAAAAAAAGTCCTGATAAACCCTGTATACTAAAGTTTGAAAAGAAAAACATTATCATCGTGGTTTTATAAAACCTGAGATGAATCCATGTTGGACTTAATTCATTTGGTGAGTGGAATCTCACATAGACTTCACAAAAACATAAAAAATAAGATCACCTGATAAAATTGTTAGACTGAGGCTGGACATTGCATTTGTTAATGGACAAATTTAAAAACCATTTACTACGTTGGCTGCAAAAACTCTGAGATGAACACAGCTTCTGCATAATCCTCACAAACATCCTGCAGCTCTGCTGCCACATCACATAGGGCTTCTTCCGTCAGTTCCTCTGCAAGACTGAGGGAGAGAGAAGCAAAAAAAGAAAAGGAAAAGGTTCAGAAGGTCAGATTTCCAATTCCAGTCATTCCTTCCATTGATATTAATCCTCTGATTTTAGAAGACTAATATTCCTATTTCTTCTTTCTTCCTACTGTTTAGCCTACGAAAAGATTCCACTACCATAGAAAAGTTGTGTTCTCATATATGTTGTATAAGATATTGGAAATTCTTGCCTCAGTGTGGTTCCTAGTGAAGGATAAATACTTCATGCTTAGAGGTGTTGAGGGATCTCTGTCACTTTCCTTTTCAAACTCTTAGATACTAATCCTGCTTTGGGAATAAGACTTGATATACTATGGTGCTCATCCAAAGGCCATTGAAGTCAATGGGAAGCGTCTCACTGATTTTAGTGGTCACTGAATCAGGCCTTACTGAAAGCAACAAAATTTAAGGAGAGGTGAGACCAGAAATTTCCATTTTCATAGATTTCTGGGTCAAAGCAGATGTCACAGAAGGGAAAATTATTCTAGCATTTAAGAACACGATTGTTTGCTGGTGTCTTGAAAAATTCTCTTCAGTGTTATATATACTCTAAAAGTATCACAGAGTTAGTGTATCCAAGACCTTTTAGCACAGCATGGGAGTGTTTTTTCTTAATATATACACAGATATTTTGATACATATTTTACCTAAAAAGGTTTATAATGCCCTCTGGTGGTATGAATAATTCAATGAAGTGTCCTGGATATTGGATTACATTTGTAGTTTGATTTTAAGTAACATGTATCATAGGCAAATGGCAGCAGTGCAATTCAACTGGCAGAGGGAGAGAGATTCACTCCATTTAATCCATCTGTCAATCACAAGAAGATGCCAGCCTTTGAACTGTCCAGCCTCACACCAATTACAAAAATGAATGCAGTTCAGATTGCAGAATGACAGTACTGAGAATTGGCAAGGCATACTTCAGTGGTTCATTTTAATAGATTCAAATACAGTGGTCTACCCACAGTTGTTAAAACATTTGCCTACTTAGCCACAGTTGGGGGAAAACCATTAACACATGATGAACTTTAGGCATGCAAGTCATCTCAAATATCAAGAGACCTAATCCTAGAAACATTGATGCAGATGCCAAATGCTACTTACATGAGCTATATCACTGATTTCAATGTTACTACATTAAAAATGTGCGTAGGAGTTTGGAAACTCGTGACAATTAAGTGCGATGTCCAATCTGCTAATACAGACAATTAAAGCAAATCATTCCTTTTTATAATTACTGAAGCTAGATTTTATAATTCTCTCCAAATTCTCCAGAGATATCGTCTTGAACTTTTCCTCTCTCTCAATCAGAAATCTTCTGATTTCCAGTTTGTAGGGCATTCACAGCTCCTCTGTGCCAACTGAGGTTGTGTCAGTTTTATTTTTTTAAGTTCTGAAAGAACAAGACTACTTGCAAGGTTCAAGTTCAGCCTATGGTTACATGTTCTGCTGGACTGGGACCTTACAATGTCAATAGGTGACTTCTGAAACATCACAAAAATTGAGAATGAATTATAGGCAATTCTAGACAATCACTGAAGGGAAGTGCAAGGAAATGATGACCAATAACATCATCCACTTGTCATACCTGTTACCGAGCAATCAAAATACTTATGAATATTTCAGCTTTCACTGCCCCGCTTGCTTAGCAAATTTTGACTGTGTGATAAAGATTTCTTCTTTCCTACACAGTGCGCCACGGAGGGAATGTTATTTATTGCTGCTTTACTTCTATTTGTACTGAGGGACAACAGACCAGATATGTCACAGTTCCCATAGTGAACTCCCTGACAGTGCAAAGATTTTTGGAAATGGAAGTACTGAAATCTGCACTAAGTCCAGCTGTCACTTTAAGAATATCTATTGTTGTTCCATAAAACAGCAATTGCATAATCTTCCACCATGAGAGGTAAAGATTGCAGACATGTTCTCTGCTATTTCCAGTGCTTTTCACAGAATTGTTGGGGTGGGAAGGGACCTCTGCAGATCACCTAGTCCAACTCCCCTGCTCTAGCAGGGTTACCCTAGAGCAGGTTGCCCAGGACCATGTC
The DNA here is from genome assembly GCF_003343035.1 of Apteryx rowi. NCBI lineage: Eukaryota > Metazoa > Chordata > Aves > Apterygiformes > Apterygidae > Apteryx > Apteryx rowi. The sequence continues at coordinate 277,614 of NW_020450647.1, forward strand.
CAGTCAGTATTTGAATACCTCCAAGTACAGACACTCCACAACCTCTGGGCAACCTTTATTTATTTCTTTTTCTCTCAGCAAAAAAGTAAATTTTCTTTTCCTTCAATTTACCTGTTGATGATACTACTGAATTCATGGATGGAAAATTGCAACCATTTCTTTTTATCTCTAGGGAGAATATTATGTTGAGTTAAACACTGAAAATGCAGTGTTAAAGACTTTTTCAGAGCATGCTAAATAACTACATCCTCTATGGAGACTCCCTACAGACTCATTCATCCATTTACTGCAGAAATGGATGAGGAAAACAGGGTGGGCATTTTTTCCTGCAGTTTTCTACAGCAATAGAAAGACAATTTGTACAAAATAAGGTCAAGTTAAAATTCAAAAATTTCCCTTCTTCTGAGGTAGTCTTCTAAAAATAATATAAGCTACTTTATATTTCACACAGTTGTTTTTGTGGTAACACTGTAATATGCGAAAAATAATCACTCCTCCAGAACATTGCTTCCATATCCTTTCATTCTCTTCAAAAACCTTAAAAATCCATAAACACCAAGTACCAGCTGAGAAACAGTCCAATAGCTGACTGCTTCTGGCTTTCGACAGAATTGTCCCCTCCCCACTCCTTTCCTAAATAAGGTCAGAAAAACCTGTTCATCTGCTGTTACATTCACTTCACAAATACAAAGATAGTTCGCATACCTCTCAGCAATCTGCCATGGATTGAAACTGCCTACTGCCTCATGGGAAATGAGCTTTAGGTGATGCTTGTATCTGTTGTTATAATCCAAGATGCTCTGGAACATATGCTTTGGAACAGAGAGAGAAACACAGCACTCATTTTGCAGAGACATACTCTGATTCAAGGGCTGCAGAATGTCATTTCCAGGCTGCAGTTTCTCCTCTGAGTCTTTGTTTTCATCAACACCCCTGGAAATGGAAAATATCCAATACATCAGAACCTGGTTTTCAAAAACATTTTTGAAGGACAAAGTCTCATCAAATAGCAACCACAATTTTCTTTAATGAAAACACTATAATGAAGATGCACAGCTCAAATGCATCTCAGCTTAGTGTAGGGCAGAATACTCTACTTACTTGCCATCAAAAGATTTTTCAAATATAATGTCTATTTCTGGCTCTTTCTGTCCAACTAGTTTAGTTATCTGAATTGGATGTGGAGAGGAAGGTCTTTTAGCTATTGATGCATTTTGAAGTTCTAGAAGGAAGAAAACAACATTAAAAATTGTTTCATTGGAAGAGAAAAAAATACATTTAATGCAGGCACGTCCTCAGAAAGTGTTGCTCCTTTTAAGGCCAAGTCCTTCAGATAAATAAAGAAAAGTCCCTAAAATGTAAATTCAAGATGGAATTTCCAAGAGCTCAGTGTGCTAAAGATGAGCATTTCAGAAATCCCATACTCTGAAGAGTTTGTTGTATCTGTGGATACTTCTACAGAAGAGATAGAAAATAATACTCTAAAACTAGTCTACTAAGCTTGGCAATAAATACAAGATATGGGGGTGGGGCGGGGGAAGATTTGGGCCAAATCTTCACCTGCCCTATTGTGAGACTTTCCAACTGGTCTAAAACAGCTCCATTAAAGTCAGTGTATGATCAGATCCTCACTTTGGTAAATCAGTGTAGCTTCATTGTTGTACTAGATCAAATAGTAGGATAAAGAACAGAGAGGAAAAATAACAACAAGGAATATTGTTTGGAATGTTAACTTTTGTTAGTGAACAGCTTCCTACTAACATTACTCAGATTTATCTCTCTATCTTTCTTTTAAAACGTTTCTCTAGTGTGAAAAGTTTTATCTCTAAATCTGGTGGATTTAACATTCTTTATTTTCCATCCAATGAAAAACAAGCAGCAAAAATAAGATAAATATTTATTTGAAGCACCTGAGCTGAATTTTTCCAACAATTAAATACTAATTGCTGAAACACACTGGATAATGATTTCCAGTGTACAGAAAATCTAGATTTTCTGAGGTTAGAATTTAACTTGCATGTGTGCTGCAAGATCTAAAAGCAGGCCTTTCTGCAGGAAAAAAAAACAAAAAAAAACAAAAAAAACAAGCTTCTTCAGTTTTACAATGTCATCATCACTTCAAAGGAATAAAGGAAGAGAAAAATCTTCTAAGCTTAATTAAGGAATTTAATATTATCTTCTGTATACTGCCAGAAAAACCTTAAACTTTGAGGGACTCACTGCTACAGTAATATTTACCTAACATTTACTCTTGAACTCAGCCATTTAAACTGTTGGTTTATTAAAATAAAAGAAAGAAAATGGGAGAAGCAAACTAGATAAGTATCTGCTTGCTCCTGCCTAAATAAAAATAATTAAAAAAAAGACCAACAGCAGGAACATAAAGTGAGAGTGTTTCATAATACTCTCTGCCTGTGAAGTCTAAGAATAATTTTGGATTCATCATCGTGAAAAAGATTACTGCTAAGGTTTATAACAAGGACCAGATTCATTAATGCTGTTGCAAAGGAATCAAGTCAAATAAGACCACACTAAACACTCTCTTCAAGATAAAGATTAACAAATTTGCCAATCCCTTTCTCAAAAACTGAAAACAGATGAGTCATGAAGAGCTTAATAAGAAAGAATGAAGTGGCTTTAGGAGATGTCAGACTAAGAATRGGAAGCATATAGAGAAAATAAAGACATCTTCAACAAACTACACTTGCCAAAGGTAATTTTTCTCATCAGAATCCCACACAGCTTATCTGTTGTATTTTCATGCACTTACTCATGAGTTATCCAAAAGAAAAGAAGAAAATTACAACTCAACAGCTTTGCAAGTTACATGCATGCAGAAACAACGAGAGAAAAAGTTTAGCCTCCTCTTCCCCTATAGTTCTCCTGCCACTGATCCTCTGTGGAGTGCTGCCATTATCACAAGAATCCTTCCTGCTTCTGGACCTGATTGTGTGGGCTTCCTGAAGTCTTATTTTTAAGCACAAATACTTTTAAAAGGACTGCATTTATTAGAGGTCTGGGCTAAGCATAAAAAATTATGGTAATCTAAAACAAGACAGAAGCCATACTTGAACACAAACTGAACTGTTTTGGAGAAGTTAAACTGTTTCTTCAAGTCAAAGAACAATTTACATAATATCTCACATACATCAGATTTTCATTTTCTTTCCCTGCCCCTTGTCTGAAATTACAATGAGATCGAAGTGAAGAGATAGTTTACTCAACTTTTAGGAACASAGTTTAAAAAAGTAAACTAGCTTTCTTCTGGAGTAAAATTAAATAAACTTACAGATGAATTGGAGGGTATGTGCTGATGGAATATCACCTTCATTGCAAAAAACTCATTTACTCATACTTTGGAAAAAAAGAAAATATCTAAGCTAAGCCATGACAAATACGTGGAAAAAGGGGCAACAACGTTCAGACTTAACATTTGATGATTGGAGGTGTGTGTTAAAGATACCAGTCCTTCAGCTAAGTCACACTGGCAGTGCTTTGCACCCAGATGCAGCCCCAGTAAAGCCAAGTATAAAATTAGAGCCTGTTCTAAGAAGAGACCCTTCCTTCTTTTAAACAGTCATTTTAGAACCATATTTCAGAAACATTTCTCTCAAAGGTGTACCTATATCAAAAATGTGTGTGGATGGTAATCACAATCCAATAATCTTGGTTTTGAAAAAGCAGAATTTAAAGATAGAGACGACAAGAAAAATAAGTTGCATTAAAAAAGACACTTACCTTTTTTCTCTTCCTGGGCCCAGAACTCCAAATCGCTGTACACAATCTGGGTAAGTCTCCTGCGTACAGCTTCCTGGTATCTCTTTAAGACATACAAAAAAAGAGATTAATCAGCAAATATTTAACAGTTTAGCTGTGTTGGTGATCACCTCATGCGAAAGCAGGCCACGATCCTCTCTGATCAAAGTAGGATTATTTTCTCCAATTAACTTAATACAGAAAAGGGTGTGTGTGTGTGGGGGGGGGGGTCACGGATATTATATTCTTGGTCAAAATGCCAGTCTAAGACTCAATCATTTGCCAGTATAATTACAACTCCTTCCACCTCTGATCAACAGCAGTTAGTCAAATAACCGAGAACTGAATGGCCTACATGCCTGTCCTGCTCTATCACAAACAACAGTGAATTCAAATAAATGCTTAAATGTTCAGTCTCATATGGATAAAGACACTACATAATGTAAGCTTTGTGCCTCCAGTTTAGAAGTAAGTGGCACTAAACTCAGTAGTTCCAGATTAGGATAAATTTCTCTGAGCAGGAAGGTAGAAATGAGACTGGAACCAAAGAACTACGGAAAAGCTGATTAAAGAAAAATTGAAAAAAAGCAACATATGAGAAAGATCAAGGCAACCAAGTGACAACCTMATGAAAATTTATATAGCAAGATGGATAAATAGGAGCACAGTTAACTAACATTTGTTTGACTTCCCCATGTTTCCCTGTAATATACTATGGATTGCCATGGCATGTTTCCTTGAGGTGCTCATGCTACCGGAATATTAGGATCCTGTATCAAAAACACTCAAAATTTTTCACAAATATTCAAACATTTCCCAATCTGTGAGACAATCAACTATGTAGCAATCACCATATTGACTTTCTTCTTCACAAATGATAATCTAAGCCACAGAACTTTGAGGTGGGAAGCAAACTCAGGTCTACCAATTCTAAAGCTAGCAATACAACCCTTAGGCCAAACATCCTTCTGTTCTCACTTTGCTTTCTGCTGGAAGTGGAAACTCCCTCCAGCTCTTTCAGTTTATACGCTGATCCAGTCAAACCTTGCTTCACCTCAGAATGTAGAAAACGACTGATATCCACAACTAAGGAGGGCAATCTGGCAACACTGAGACCAACCAAGAGATAAAGGCTTACTTCAATGTCTTCCATCCTTTGCAACATTGTTTCCAAACTAGCACTGTCTGCCATGGCCAGCGCCTGGGCCTGGAGTCTCTCCTGCTGCTCCATGCTCCAGAGCTCCTGAGCAGTATCTTCCAGAAGATCATCCAGTAGCTTTTCACTCAGGATATCTGCATTTGCTTCAACCTGCTAATTAAAAGAAGAAAAAAAGAAAAAAAAAAGCCAATGCAAAAAAAGAAATGTTTTGGTGAAAAAAAAGTGCTTATAAATTAAATATTTCTAAAAGGAGCTGCTCACTGTAATAATCCAATTGTCATTTAATGTTTTCCTTCAATGAAAATCCAAATAATTTCCTGGCTTTCTTCCACTCATACAGCAAGGCAAATTAATAAAAACAGCTTAGTATATTTCTACCACTAAAATCAATGGATATGGAGAAAACTCATTACTACTTTCCCAGATGCGTTCTGTTATATGGCAAAGACAAAAATTCATCATAAATTTCAAACAGCTATATTCTATGGCATACAGATAGAATATACCTTTTCAGCTGCATGAGTTGAGAGCTTGTTCATAAATGAAGAATCCTTCAAATGACTGCTTGTTTCCAAGGAGAGATTTACCTTCTAATAAAACATAAATCCTCTCATGATAATCACATTTGCTGCATTACTAGTACAAATTATATCTAGTCATTAAATAGGGTATAATATGAATTATTAAAATACCCTTATCAAGTCCAGTCAATATGGAATTGTTATGACCATTCAAAAACAATTTAAAATGCATCTACTTGATCAGAAAGTAACAAAAAAAATTTAATGTAGCTTTGCAAAATTTTGAATTATAATCCAAGGACCACACACTGAAAAGGAAATGCACTCTCCACATGTCCAAAACTGTGTTGACTACATAATCAATTTTAGATGCTTTTCTCCCAAAACTGCTTACTTGCATTAAGTTGAAAATAAACAGTTATGTTGCCCCTTCATAAGTGTTTTATAGCTCTAAATTAATCCTTCAGTGGCATGAGCTTTGACTATACTACCTGTGCCTTGTCCAAAAGAGGTTCTAAGTGCTCGTGTACTGCACTCTCAACTTTGTCTGCAAGCTGGGTTGGAGAAGCACCTTGTGACCTACTCAAAAAAGAGTAAATGACAATGTCATTCTGAAATCCAGTATGACAACAACACATAATCATAAATACATTTTGTTGGGAGTGGTGGGGAGGGGGATGGAAGGCCCTAACAGATCTAATACCAAAACTTTTTCCATTTATCAGCTCTTCAAACCAAGTAATTACCTCAGCTTTTGTATTTTTTTCTATTTCTTCCTTACTAAGGTCAGTTAGAACCTTCACTCTCATTGAAGTTTCTGCCTCAAGCCATGTTATTCTTCAAAAATAAAACATCACTATAAGGAAGTTACAAATGCACATTGTAACAACTAGAGAATGAAATCGTGATTCTGAATATAGTATTAGTTTAGAGAACTTGAAAAAATGGTCAAGAGAAAGTTAATATTGACTTTAATACCACATACACCAGGAAATTCTTGTGTTGGGAACCAAGGTTCTTCAACGATGCCTCTACTACTCGTAAACAGGCAACTTTACAGCTATCCACAAATACTGCCCACATAGACAAGCTCCTCATCTTATGATGCACACTGCCATGCATGTTCCTACTACAGATCCCGCAGCTGTTCCTACTGCAGCTGCCACAAACAGTGGTGCCAGAACAAATTAATTTGGGGAGCTCTGGTCTAGAAGATGTTGGATATAATTTAAAATAAACAAATCTGGACTATAATCCTGATTGGGACAATGATACCTGCCTTTGGTGCTATTTTGTCCTTCTGGAACAGGTAGATAATATTTACCTTCTCAGTGTTGTGATGCTAACTCAATTATCTTTAGAAAATAAAAAATGTTTAGCTGGATATATACATGAGAGTTATATCAACAAATTGGCATCTTAAAAAAAATCTATGGGAGCTAATTAATAAAGATATTTTGATGAAGAAGAAATGAAATTTTGGGTAAAGAGAAGACTAACTATTACTTTTCTCCACAGCAGTTCTAATAATTCAAAACAACTACAAAGAAACAGCAAGCTTCTCACATACAAGACCATTAGCATGTGACTCAAGTTGTGCACACAGAATGACTAGTCTTTTTGAAAAAAAATCTTGGCTCTCTCTTCCATCCTGCAGTGCTCAAATGCATATTCTCATTATGGCTTTAACCTTGCTAGGAAATTGGTGTAAAATTCAGCTCTCTTCTCAGATTCCTTCAATGCTCACTGACAGAACATCTCTCAGAAGTCTGCCCACTAGGTAACATTTCCAAATAATTCCGAAAGAAATCCTTGTGTCARGTGCTTTTGGCAGCTTCCACCTAGACATATTCCTGCTTTATTAGCCTCAACTGAACAGATGAAACATTCATTTCAGTGATTGAATATTAATAAATGCCATTCATTACCAAGCAGATTTAGACCCCTTCAGGTCTATAAAAATGTAAAAAGAGATTTGCAAAATATACCAAAGACAGAACTGTTTAACAACAGGAACTAATCATGTCTTTACTCATCAAGGAGAACAGGAGTGAAGGGATAGAAGTAAAAGTAACTAGAAATTAAATATAAGGAACTCGTGTAAAACAAGAAAAGGAAATACATTATGAATATAGCAATTTGTCAAGTTTTAGCTAGGGTGATCTATTTCACTTCTGCCAAAAGATCTTCCATCATTTGCTGTTTATCCTGCTAATTCATTGCTTATATTTTTATGTCATATTCAAAGAGTGAACCAAGTCCTAAGGAGATGAATTGTCCCAGATGTTGGACAGGTCATGCAGGTATTTTAAGAGTCTTTCAACTCTGCAAAAGAGGAGGAAGGGAAAGGGAAGTATCTCTTGACAACCAGAAAAGGTTCTGAAGTGAGAAATGACAGCATTATAAAGACCGCCAAAAAAAAAAAAAAAAAAAAAAAAAAAAAGTCAACTGTATTTCCTCTTACTCTAAGGAAAGGTTAAAAAAAAAACAAAACAAAAACAAAACCCCTCAACCCTTACCTAACTACAGAAAACATTGTCTATTCACCCTGAAAATCTAATCAACCCCATATAAGAAAAAACATTTTAATATATTTTAAAGAAACATTCAGAAAAAAAAATTAGTATTTCCAATCAGAATATCCATGCCAACCTGAGAGCTTCTTTTTCCATGAGACCTAGTTTTCTTTCTTCTGCCTTCCCTTTCTGTGAAGCTGAGTTACCAATGAGTTCCTTGGATCTTGCATTCCTGGGTATCTTGACAGCACTATAAATAGGGGAAAATATTAATGGTACTCTTTTCCCTCTGTTACATCTTAAAAATGTCTATTTATAGCAAACATTATTGCATTAAAATTTGTTCAAATTTTGCCCCTCAGACTGTATCTAGCTCTCAATGTATAACTCTTATGATCTTAATGGGCTAGATTACATGCATGAAACTGACTCCATGTAAATGAAACGGTGGAAACAAAAGGAAGAAATCAAGATGACAAGTTTGTTAATATTCACCCTGAACTTCCTCCTTGATACTGCAAGGGATCCTCGAAAGGGGTGTTCATAGCAGGATGTAGGCCCTAGCTATCTGCATGTTTTAATTGTTACATTGTCTATGTTTTTGTTTGTTTTAAAAGATCTAGGAAGAAAAAGGACAAATGATAACAATCATATTACTGTAAAGAGAATTCCTCTAGCATATAAGAATTCATGGGAAAAGCCTTCCACTAATAACTCAGTATTAAGCAGTAAGTGCTTCAGATAACTTCATTCACTAAAAAGCTAAGATCAGTTTTAAAAGACACATTCAACTAATATTGAGATTTTTTTCTACACTGACCTGATTATTTTAGCATTTATCTTTGAGCACTTTTCCCACAGTGAAATAACCCCTGAAGGCATTACTACAAGTAATAGTCAATGCGCATATCAAATACAAATACATACTTGTCTGAATAGCAGGATTAATAAGGTTGATTTAGCACAGACAAGAGATTTGTGTTTGAATTTCTTGATGCCAAAAAACCAACCAACCAACCAACCAACCAACAAAAAAACCTGAAGTCTTTTTGTAATGGGGGCATTCACAAAAGGCTCACAGGCTTTGTATATTCTCTGACTTGTAACACATTTTGATATGACTACATTATTCCCTCCAAAGAAGGCACCGATAGGAGCTCTTCATTGGATGGATAATTTCAAGACACTGAAGGAACGTATCTTTGTTATTTCTACCATTCTGTCAATTTTCACTGAAATTAGCTGATAGGCTTGAAAGTTATTATGTCAGGACTGACAGACACAGCATAACAATAAGTTAGTTCTATGCCAAAAAAATTAAATCAGGCCAGGTCACAGACTCCAAGATGGCACATGATCATCCATTCTGCATACTGCATACTTTGTCAGTGCCCAGCCAGTCTCAGACAATGCCCTAACCTGATTCAGGAAAGAGCCAATAGCTCTTCCCAGGCTGTATGGACGAGGCCAACTTGAGCTAGGAAAAGAATTCAACTATCTGTTTGTGAGCGGTGCTGTGCCATTTGCCTTCACGATCAGAGAACGAGGACCAGTCCACCCTATTTACTAATACAGATATAGTAGCATTTCCACAGGGAAGTAGAGTAAGCACTGGTTCCACTAGACCGCAGACATACCGTTTTGGCGAAGCAGGTGGAGATGTAGGGTTTGGAGGTACCCAGGGTATTCTGCTCTCCTTAACCAGTCGTTTGCTCTCTTTTAGTTGGAAAGCYACAGTTGTCTCTTGAAACCGGGCATGCTTTCCTTGAGGTTGTACCTGTCTTGATTTTAGAGCTTTAGGCACTCCCTTAAAATTAACACAATCACATTAAAAACATATATCTCCGTTCTTGATGTTTTCTCCCCCCCTCCAAGTATTTTGTGTTCTGTTTCACAATTTGTCTTGAAGTCATGCCTGATGGCTTTATTGCACAGCTAACATATGCAGAAGTTTTACAACTGATATGAAGGGGGATACGACTGTGCCCCAACAGAACATGTGCTTAATCCCACAACTGTGATTTTTGCAAATAGTTCCAGTTTTTCAATATTGCTCTTCACAGGGAAAAACTTCCTTTTGAGATTTTCAGAATTAGACTCTTAACTCTGAACAGATCAAAATAGAAGGTTTCCAAGATAACTTTTTTACAGCCATGAGACTATAAGATTACTCTACTTATATTTGCTACAAAGACACACAGACTAGCTCCTTCAGTATGAATTATTGCAATGCTTAACCTTGCTGCTCACAGTCCTCACTCATACTAATATGGGAAGCAGTAAAATATATACATATGCATGCATCTATGTTACTATACAAAATCTGATTTTTCAAACAGAAGGCAGCATTCTAAGGAAGAAAAAAAATCACTTAGAAGAATGTATCTGTAAATATTTTGTATTTGGAAATATTTTTAAAGAAATTGTTTGTCTGCATTACAGAAGTCCCTTGTTGGTTACAAGAGAGATTTATCAAAAAAACAGGATTTGTCTTGTGAAGCTGTATAATTTCTGTAATCAATGAGGCAAAATTTGCCTCATTTATATCCTTGTATTAACATTGGGGGGGGGAAAAAAAATCAGCTTTAAAGCCAAGTTGAAAAGTTACCATGCTAATTTCAAACATGAAAACACTTTCAGAGAATTAGTTTTCCTTCTTGATTCTGTTATTCATTGTTTCTAATTAAAGAGCACATTTCTGATGAACAATAACATTACTTTCAATAGTCATAACACAAGACTTACTCCCTTACTCCTCCCCTGTTCAGAATCAAGAAGTTTCTGAGGAAGCGCAAAGCCTGGCAGTGCCTTAAAAAAAAAAAAATCCCAGAGGGCAGGTAGAGGAAAGCATAAATTACTTTATCACATCCACACCTTTGATTTTGCAGGTCGTAATACTCCTTTCTTCTTCAAAGGGCCACTTTCAAGCATGGGACCTTTTTTTACAGCTCCAGCTCTTGCCAATGCATCTAAGCTTCCTTGTAAAATGGCATTTTTCTCTGGAGTAGGTGGGTCATTTTCTTCTTGAAATTCACTGTGTGATATATGAGCGCGACTGTTTGTCTTTGGAACTGCTGAAATATTTGCAGCAAGTTCATGCTTGTCTGTATGAAAAATAAAAAATAATCCTTCATCTGTAAGCTCAAAGGGGCAAGAACCATCTTTATTTCTGTATTTGAGATTTTTGTTGTGCTAGGCATAACTAATCGTGAACTGTAAAGCTCTACCATAATACAAATAAATGAAATTTTAAAAGTGTTTGTATTTCCTGGTAAGTGTTACATCAGCTGGCTTTCTTACACTGTTCTGTCGAACAAGATTTTTTTTTCTTTTTACTTATATACACACAAACACACATATACCTATGTAAATAATATGAAAGCCTTTTGGTAGCTATGGGCACATGAGGTCTAGGAAGTGAAAACACCATATCTTTTAGGCAGCAAGAGACACGAAAACCAGGAGATACTTGGCAATATACTCTCTTTCTTTGGAATGTCGAAGATGAATTCATTTCATAGAAGTCTCCTACTCCTTACCTAAGCTTAGAAGGGAGTATGTACTATTCTAGTAAAAAGCAGTACGAGAAAAGCACTACAAACAAAAATAATAAAGTCAATTAATATATGCTATGTAGTAAAGTAATAAGCTATAATGGCTTTCAGGAGGTGTCAAAATATTTCAGTTATGATCTTTATATCACAACACACAGAGAAAGAGTAAAGCCCACTTCATTTCATATATGAGGTAAACAAGCAATAAAGCAATCCCAAAAGGTTGCAAGGCAATCCAGTAATGAAAAAAAAGCAAGAATTCAGTTTCCAACAATTAGCTAATGTGTTGCTAGGTACCGAGACTGGGATTACTGTGCAAAAAAGACTAATATTAATGGACTGGCAAAAACGAAATAAAGCCACGTCTCTCAAAACCTCTCTCAAAAGTATAAAAAATACACAATCCAAGGAAATTCTGAGCCAAGGCTTGAGTACGTCTTTTCACTGAATACAATTTTATAATAACCACAATAGGTTTGTTGGAGACTTGCTAACAGTTGGTGATTCTGCATTCCAGCAGTATATATTTATACAGTATTAACTAGGTAGATGTTTGGAAGTATTCTGTACACACAGTTAAAGCTAACTTGTAAATTGTCATTTGGGTATACACTGTAAAAAAATAATCTGAGTGTAGTCCATTATAAAAAAATAGGCAAAAATAACAAGAGTATGATTTAAATAATAACAATATAGTCATAAACAGACATATAAACCTGCAGGTCTATCATCTCAGAGGAACAGCTGAAAAAAACTGCATAGCAAGGCTACAAGAATCTGATTATTACACATGGGCTATATTATACCTTTGGGAGCAATATATAACATACTACAGAATTGAACTGCAGCTGGTAAGTTAACTGATAAAAATGTATTTAATAATTCAGAATACAAACCAGTCAAGAGTCTCCTGGCAGCTGAAGGTTTTCTAGGTTCTTGTCCAAGCTGTTCCTTTAAGATGAGAGGTTTCTTTTCTCCTCTTGGAGATGTAAGCTGCTTTCTGGCTGGAAATATCTCATTGTTTCCTGGAGATTTGCCCTGAGATGCTGAAAGACATTTCTTTGCTTTTTTGGGTGTTTGTTTCTTTTCCAGCAATGAATCCAGATCCTGTACCAAATATTTATAACCTAAATTACTCTCTAATTAAATCTGATGTCATAATGAGAAACAAACTTTAAAGGATTCTTAGTAGTGTAGTACTTTTGGGTGTTTTGTTCATTTCTTTTCTTTTTTGTAGTGACTCTTCCTGATAGTTTATTCATCCAGAAGCTTCTTCGTATAATTAATTAATCTTACAGAAAAGGCTTGCATTTTTGTATTTACAAATGACTCTAGCAAATTATCTGCTTATGGTATGTTAAAAAAGAAATTGATGCAAAGGCTACAGATGAAAAAAAGTCCCCATATGACTACAGGATGACTATGGACTTCTTTCAGTAATGAGCACAATCTTAAACAGTTCTATCTCCCTGTGTGTTCCAGGGCAATTATAACTATTACTGTTTTTATAAGCAGTCAGAACAAAAGAAATAAATGCACAGCTTTTAAAACTAGAATAATATTTTAAGATGCAGAAAATCTCATGACTATTGTATCACTTGTTTGATTAAATACTGGTTTCATAATAGCTTAGGTTATGCAGGTTTTTTGTTTAAAAAAAAAAAACTAATTCAGAAACTGCAGCAGTAAATGTGAATCAGAGCTTTTTTTATTACACCAACAATGTTTTTAAAGCATCAAATATCGCTAAAAGTCATTTGAGTGCACAGAGCTTAATTAATTTTTGTAGCTACATCTTCTGCCTGCACCTACCATGCAGGAGGCTAACACTCATCACTAATCCTTATGACTAAAACATGCACTGCTAAACAGAATAAATACATAATTTACACCAATGTATAAAATGCACTCCTTTCAGCCCTGAAAATGACAAATGAATCAGACACTGGTGCTCTATTACCACTGTAAGTACAAGTTCTAATTCTACCAGGAGAGTCAACAAAGACAAGAACAGCATCAACAAAAAATGCAGCGGGTAGCTTTGGTGTATAAGATGCAACTTCATTTTAGACCATCATAACTTAGGAAAAACAGTGCATTGTATACATTAGAAAAGATGGTGACTTTTAGATCAATAAGATATTTTGCCAATTCATGAACACACAATATAGTTTACACTCAAATATTTCACTATGTCTTTTCTGTCTTAGCAGAAACGAAATGCTTTTTCCTACCTCAACTTGTAGCAGGATATCTATGATAGTGTCAGAAAGAGAAGAATCCATTTCTAGTTTGGCAGAACAGAGAGACAGTTGTCGAATGAGACTGCCCAGTTCCTTGTAGTGGGTAGGAACCTGTTGCTCTGTTTGATCAGTAAACTGATTGGCAAATGTCTGCAAGGCTCGTATAGCTCCTCTGTGTGCTGCAGCCAATCTGGATACTGCTCGAGACTGGGACAAATGAAAAACACATGCTTGAATAACTATAGTTTCCACAAATGCTGCTACTACTCAAAGAATTGTTGCCAGAATTTCATGGCAAAACGCTCAGAATTGTAATAGTTCTGATGATAAGGCCGCTTGTGAGACAAAACACAACAAGCATTTAAGCAGCCTGATAAAGATACTACATAACAGTCCACATATCAACTATCGCGCTAACTTCAGCTAAACTAGCATAGCTATAACATTTTCTGATCTTTCTTCTACTCTATGCTTAGAGAGTTTAGTCTTAGGCCTAACCCCAATGTGACAATCATTGTACAATCATGGAACAGTCTCCATCCCCCAGAGTTTTCGTTACAGAAAAAAATACAAATGTTGGAAAAGCACAAGAGAACAAGACAATACTGGCCAGACAGTAGGCATGATCACAGCATTAACTTTGTGAAAGATGATAAACAGACAAGAATATCAGAAAGGATGACCAATAAGACTAAGTGACATCAACAGCAAGTTAAAAAAAATAGTGAGGAGTAGAACACAATGTTATTCAAAAATGAAAGGGGAATGAAGGAGGAATTAGAAGCAGCACAGAAGTAGAGAAGAAAAACAGCCTTTTCCTCTCCAGCTTACTCTAGAGAGCTGAGGAAAAGAGGGAAGCAGCAAAGGCAGTATCAGATCAAGCAAGCCCTGTTTCTGTAACAATGAAGTGAGAGGTGTAAGATACAAAACAAATAAACAAAGACCCCTACTCCCTTCTGGAGAAGGATCAAATGTACCCTAGATAACTTGAAATCTGACAAACTCAATTTACTGAGAAAAATTTCTGTCAATAAATGAGTGGCATCCTGAATGATAATTACTTCCTACCTTTTTAGTATGTTTGATTTTATGAAGACTCAGTTTCTCTAAATCATCCTGAATTTCTTTTACCTGTTTATCAAGAAAGGAGGGGGAGGGGAAAAGTCAGTCAGAATTAGCTCCATGTCTATAAACAAAAAATAAATCTGCACTGTAACATCTGAGTGAAAGTCCAAATTTTCCAACAGTGATGCTCACATCTCTATCCAGTGATGAGAGAGATTAGTCACATCATTCAGATCCAAACCAGACACTGTCAGAGACATCTTGATCAAGATCTCGTTTCAGTTCATTTCTGTCAAAATCATCATAATAAACTAGCTACTGCACACCCCAGTTTTAAAGGATTGGTTCTTACTTGTTGCTGGAGAACATACAACCTCTGAGCTGACCGTGCAGCTTGTTCCTGTCTCCTAATGCGAATTCGTTGCTCTTCACCAGGATCCAAAATTTCACCTCTCTCTGAAAAGCATAAAATACGGAGTTTTATATCTTAATCTAACCTGTGAAAAACCTGATAAAGTCAAGTGAATAACATAGTTTAGCAAGAAGCCTCTTTCATGCAGAACCAATATGTACATGTGTGTATCACAAATTTTGCTGGGCCCTCTTGAGCGGTAATAGAAGCCAGTTATTTTAACTCTACATCATGTTTCTACTTACAGCTTGACTAAGCATTCTTATCTAACATAGCTTATCAGATATAGCTTACAAAATCACCTGTGACCCCTCAATCATCTCACAAAGCTGCAGACAGAACACTCAGAAAGTCAGAAATATTTAAGCCTCTGGCTAATGATTACAAGAGGACCAATGCAGTGTCAGAAAGCACATTCAATATGCCACTGCACAGCCATAAATTAAGTGAGTCAGATTTACTAGATGAAATGTTATCAACTCTTGGTCTCTTATTACTACTAACAAAGTGGCTAATTATGATGCTATCTTTTTGCAGTCTGAAGATCTAGCCAGTAGGACTACAGGCACCAATATTTTTCACACAAGGTGTTAGCTAGCCTACCTTTAATTTACTGTCATTGCAGACATTTATTGCCTAAACTAGCTAGCCATTCTACTTTTTAATCCATTTTTGAAAAACTGTCCTTAAAAATACAGAACTAAATACTGATTCTAATTCAAGCCAAACAAGAGAAAGAAGAATGAAACAAACTATTGTACATTTATATAAAGTAATTTTTGTTTAGTCTTACACCTTTTTTAGCCAGTTCTTCAATTTTCTGGATACAACTCCTCAATTCCTTTTGCAGACGTCGGACTTCCTGTACATTTTCATCTTTTTTTCTGATACTTGTCTTGGAGCCTGGTCCAGGGTCATGGGTGGGTGGAGAGTCTAAAACAGCTGATATTAGCTTTCCCTCGTTTGGTGTGTAGAGATAAACTTTAGCACCAGAGTTGGTGGTCTCCACTTTGGAAGGCTGACCAAGTTTCTGCTGATATTTCAAGGGAGTCCAAGACTTCAGTGCATTTTTCTCTTCCAGACTTTGTAATAGTTCATTTTTGTGTTGTTGTGACTTCTTGGCCAACAACTGTTTATTAGCAGCAACTCCAAACACCTGCTGTTTCACTTGCTCTTCACGATGTCTTCGTCTTATGTCCCTTTTGGCTAGCTGAATAGCAAATTTTAGTTTCTCTTCAGATACCACTGAAAACATGCCAGAGCTTCTTATGCTGGGACCTTCACTGCCAGCTAGACTTCTCTGATCATTGGATGGCTTCACTTTTTCTATTATAATTGGACGAGGACTAGGGAATCTGACAGGCAAATTCTCTGGAACTGCAGGAACATTCCTATTAAACCGGAGCTGTTCCAAAGTTTAAACAGAGGCTGATGTTACACAGAGCACATTACACAGGTGATGCATCTCTAGCACACAACAGCAGGGAAAATGGATCTCCTTTCATATCAGAATGTATTCTGTCATGATGGCACTTCTTCAATATATGTAAGACATCCTCCCTACTCAAACAAACACCAGTATTCAAAACTATTTTGATTTAAGCATGTACATCCTTTTGTAAATACCACTAGGCACTTCTTTGCATCTTAGCGTGGGTACATAAATTGAAAAAAACGGTGCGAAGTGACCAGGCAATAGACAATGCCATTATAAAGGTTTTTAAGTATTACAAAAGTGTAAATAATGTAACATTAGTAATATGAATTAACATAATTATACCATAGAGTAAGTCATTAGTAAACTCATAAAGGTAACAGGTAATGTATACATGATGAAGGAGACATGCAAGGCTGAAACACAGTACCAGAATAAAGTTTTTAGGTTCTGCTTCCACACARTAAAGGCTAGTAATAGGCTAAGACAGGCAAATAACATTTACTTGTACAATTTCTGATCTACATCCTTATAGAAGAAGAGTATCATGCACTGTATGACACTGTTATGAAATCAAGTACAAAGATTTGACACCCACTAGTGGGCTATCTCATAAAGTGGGTCATGATCACCTTTCTGTACTGATTATAAAGGAAAACCAATTCAGCATCACTACAGAAAGCAAATAATACCTGTGTTTGTAATGTTGTTGCTTCATTCCTGTATAGCGGGGTATTGGATGCAAATGTAACATCGGATGTAGATAGCTTGCTTGGTCCCATCACATTGGCTTGACGCTGAAAATCCACAGTTATTTGTCCTTTGCTACAATTACAGCTATGAACCTAAGAAAAACCATATGCTATTTCTGCTTTCTAAAATGAATCTAAGGTCCGATATGACTAACAGATAGAGAACCAACTTGAGGAGGCATTTGGAAACGGAAAACGTACTATGCATATTCATGCAGGTGGTACATAAGATGGAGAATATGCTCCCACCGTCTAATGCATAATTTGCAATTTACATCCTTCTTTCACGCACCCACAAAGAGAGCTGTGAAGCACCACTACAGACCATAAGGCTCAAACTATTAGTCATAAGAAGAATGCTGCAGCGCTTTTATAGCTATTACTTACCTAAAAAGGAAATGGTATATGGCAAACATATGAAAAGAAAACAGGGTAGCAAGCTAGACTAAGGCAGTGCTCAAGAGAGCAGGGTCTGTACAAAATACGTTAGTATCAAAGGAAAAGACACGGCAGGACTCGTACCTAAACTTCTCCACAGGAAAGAGTGTAAAACAGAAGCGACAGAAGCGATGTGTGGAGACATGCCAGTGAACTCACGCTCCTTCACTTGCTTCTGCGGAATAAAAACGAGCAAGATCCAACACACAACGCTGCTGCTCGTTTCCTTCGTGACTGAACTGCAGACTTCCCCTCCGCTCAGCCGGAAACTCCGTTTCTCCCGCTGCCGGGGCGCCGACGCCTCCCCTGCAAGTGCCGGCCGGCACGGCTTCGCTCACCGCTCGTCTCTCACGAGAAGGACCCTCCCTGCCGCTTCCCGCAGGGCAGCACCCGGCGGCCCTCCCCGCTCCCGCCCCGCGGCCCAGCCGGGGGTACCCGCTCCGCTCCGCGGTCCGCTCCGGTCCGGCTCCGCCTCGCCGCCGCGACCCCCCGGAGAGGCGGTTCAAACCTGCCCCTGGCAACCGCCGCCGCGGAGGTCGTCGGGAAGCGGCGAACGGGCGGGGCTACGGTGGCTGGCGCGGGCGGGACGGTAGCCGCGAGCTCGGCTGGCGCCCGCCATGGGCTGGGAGGAGAAGCGGGTGCACGGGTACGGCGAGTTCGCGGAGACGGCGCAGCGCTGCCATGGCCGGCCCATCTTCGCCCTCTTCTGCGGCGACAAGGACGCCGCGGGCCGCAGCTGGTGCCCGGACTGCGTGACGGGTGAGCTCCGCCGCCCCGCGGAGCCCCGGCCCGCCCTCGGCCCCG
>NW_020450647.1:296562-339400 GCF_003343035.1 Apteryx rowi
GACTGGGATGTGACTGGGAGCTGGAGCTGGCAAAGCTGCTGCTTCACTGATAAACGGCCTGTGCTGGTCTCTGTTTCACTAACCACATCCCACCAAATAGCATGCAATGTAATATGCTGTTCAGCAGAGCTTTCTACGAAGGCTAATATTTCTATCTGGCTCYGCAGACAATTAGATGTGAATCTTATGATCAGTTAATTCACCTCTGCTTTATATATCAAGGGATAGAAGTGACTTAGTGTGTGCAGTAGAATGTGACGTTAACTTGGTGGCTCCTCCCAATACGTCACGCTGAACTTTGCTGCATCATATATGCCAAATTACATATGAGAGCAGCTTACTGCTGTTCTGATGGGCTCTCATATAGACAGGCAATAATTGTTACTTGCTAAATAGAAAGTGGCCTTCGCTCAAAGGCCAGTCCCTTTAAGTTCTGCAAAGCTTCCCAGACCTCTGCCTGAGGCAGACAAAGTATCAGCACTAGCAACTTTGTTTGTCCAAGTAGATCCATGTGATTCTGTAGCACAGTAAAAGTATTAACTACTAACTGATTAATAAATTACTCTCTAGCTGAACCCATTGTGAGGAAGGAACTTCATAACATGCCTGATGGGTCTGTATTCATCTACTGCCTAGTAGGAGACAGAGCCTAGTAAGTAAAAATGTTTTAATGCCAATGGCTGATGTAACTTTGTTATTCTTGGACTGGTGGCTAACTAACCTGTTGAAACTACTGACCAAACTGCCCTTTTCTGTGAAGAATGAATCATTTTGCAACTTTTGAGATCTACACCATCCCTAATGTGAACTGTCTGTGTACTTGTGCTGAGAACTGGGTTGGGGAGGTGGGGAGTGAGGCCCTTTGAATCATCCTTGTGGAAGAATTTTAACGAGCTGACTTCAAAGTGCATCTGTATAAGCTGTTATTCACCTTCCTTCTGAACAGCTGGAAAGATCCCAACAATGAATTCAGAAAGAATCTGAAACTAACAGGAGTGCCTACACTACTTAAATATGGAACAGTAAGTGATTTATTACATTTTTTGGGTCTATGTGCATTTGAGTGAGAAACTGGCAGGAGCTTGTGGCTATAAATTGGTATTTGCCATCCACATTGTCTTATGCCCTCTTATTTAAAAAGAGCAGACAATCAGAAAAATCTCTTCTGCCCTCCCCCCCTTCCTGGCTCAAACAGACAACTGATCTGTTTTCTGTAGAATTTTCTCTGTAATAAATGTAGTAAAATAGAGGTTGAAGGGGGAGAGAAAATTCTTAATAACATCTTGTTAGCTTCCTGACTTGCAGCTCCTCCAGCTTTAGAAAATCCAAATGACGAATTATGGGAGTGGAACAGTATTAGCGCAGTATACTTTGATTCAAACAGACTACAACTCTGACTCCCATGAACTCTCGTGCTTTTTAGTTGAGGACACTAAACCTGTCAGACCACGTTTTAACTTGTACAAGTTAATTAAATTAGCAGTTACTTTCTAAGGAATGACTCAGAGCAGAAAACCCTCAGGCATTTTTCAATTATGCCTCACTGCTTGCTCCCTTCAACTCCCACTTGCCATACATGAAAAACAATTGCTGAAGCAAGGCTAATGTTATATACAAATAGCTCTCGTCTTGAACAGGATTTTGAATCGCCCCTAAAACATCTTAACTTTTCTTTCAGCCTCAGAAGCTGGTTGAAGAAGAATGTTTTAAGGCAGAGCTCGTGCGTATGTTGTTTACTGAAGATTAAATCTTCCAGTAGTCAATCATTTATTAAGATGCTCATTTCAGTTATTTGCTCTGTCCTTTCAGGGGTCTTTGTTTTCCACACTATCATGGTTAATTACAACTTCTGAGTAGTCAAAATAAATGTCATATAAATTCTAGGTCCAAACCTTCCACTAAAATCTCAAAATGCAAAATTGTATCTTTCCTTTCTTCTTGAAATAAATTTGTATTTGCAACAAACAGTCTCTTTTCAAAGGAGCCRAGCTCACATTATGAAACACTTCATATACACTTTCTTCTTTCCCTCAACAGTGCATAGCTAAAGTAGATACTCTGTTTAAGGCTATCCACAAGCAACTATTCTTTTAAATAATTAACTAAATCTGTTAATGGTAGCGAAGTTGCTAGTGTAGTATATGCCTATTGACTCTTAACTCTTTATTGCATCCTTTCAGCCAAAAGGAATGTACTACTCTAAGCAAAGGGAAGGCATCTACTACTCTTTCTTAGAAGAATGCCGGCCAAACTACAGTTTCTAGAAAACAAAGTGAAGACTTAAAGTGTCCGTAAATCAATTTCCTACCAGATCAGCAGCAACTACTCTGTGTTCAGCCTAGATTTACTGAAGAAAAAGACTTACTTACTATTAAAGGTGTAGCTTAGCAATTAAGTGGGAAGAATAGGAGAAAGAAGAATCTGTGTATTCTTCCTAAATGAGATTTTTACATAGCTACCAAAGCCATTAAGACAAATTTTCAACACGTAAGATAGTTAATGGCTTATGTGTTCAGTCTAAGTATGATGAGCTGAAGACTAACAGTCTTGGTGTCACTGGTCACACACTGAAGTTTAATGGTCACAGTACCTGCTCTTACAAGAATGTGAAATATAGCATGAAGGGGTATTGTCTGAACGTATCCAGAAAGGAAAAAATTGTCTAAACTAAGCCTAATCTTTAGAAGCAGAACATTCAAGCTATACTGTATTTTTAACTTAGTTTAATAAATTGTATTTTTAACTGACAAGTCACATTATGTAGAAGTCCCTGAAGCCTAAGAGTTCTGCCACTTTTTGATTCTACATTTTATTCTTCATTACACAAAGAAAACTATACTCATTTGAATACAATCTAAAAATAAGAAAATTAAATCCCTGTCAGCTGCCAAAATCCATGTATCTTAAGAGAAAAAAAAATCCTGTACAGAAATAAACAAAGGGCAAATGCTTCTCTACTAGTGCAAGCATTTACACCCTTTTGTAACACAAGTTATTTTCACTACACTTACTGTAGGAAAGCCTACAAGCATCTAGTATTTCACTGGCAGAAAGTAAAGCGTGTATTCCATTAAAATACACTGACTTTAATGGAATAGATACAGCTACAGCCTATTCCTCTACCTTCTGTTTAGTATTTGCATAATATCTGACTGCAAGGTTTATATCACTTAACTTTGCTCTACTCCTGCAGTCCTTGTGTCTTCACACTTTGATTTCTGTCTCTAAAGTATACTGTAAGCAAAACTGCAAGACTCCCTGCAACAATGATTACCAGATAAACAGAAATGACATGTTATAGCTCAGCTCTGTTTCAAGGCAAACATCCACATTGTAGATTTTGTATATCTTCACTTTAACTTTGCTCATCCTGCAGTTGTAAAAAGCAGTACACAAGGGGGTTCTTAGCAACACTTTGAGATATAGCATTGTTCTCCAGGGAACATGCCTCTTAAAACCAGACTCTGAACTATACTTTTTTGTTAGATACTTAAGTGACAGTGCCCTAAAAAAATCCTACATTTTGTTTTCAAGAGGAACAAAGACCTGTAATAACACTCTTTTGAGACTGTTAATGCTACAGAATAAGTTACAGAACTATGAGTTTATTAGTCTTATATCTTTAAAATGTTGATACAAGTTACAGGGGGAAAAAAAAAAAGCCTAGTCACTTGATAAATCAAAAAGACTTTAGCAATAGAAATGAGGAGGTAAAGTTACATATTTATGTACACACAGCCAAAACTACCAAGAGTCCTCTCTTGTAAGTACTTGAAGTGATTCAAAGTACCACCTTGTCACTCTGCAGAATGTTTTTCATTTTACTGAGGTGTTGTTCTGTTGCTGCTGCTCTGCCAGTGCTTGCTGGAGTCGCATTCTTTTCCGTGAATAGTGTTGCCAGTGAAGAATCTGTTGCTCATCAATAAATTTAGCACACTGAGCATTTACCAGTTCTTTGCGGAAATGTTCATATTGGAGCAGCTCTAACATATGCAAACACTGAGGATACCTGCATTAAAAATAAACATATGCTTTAATAAAAATTTTTACAAGGTACACTAAGACTGGAGCCTCCAGTAATTCTGCAGCCCATTATTTTCGTTTTTCACGTACGTGCTTTACTCAAGTATCAACCCATTTAAAACTACAATATTCTAGACGCTAATACATACCTTAATAACGCTAGGAAACAAGGAGTCCAATAACATCTATAGATGCATACACATGCTTGCATAGGGTAACTTTTCTAATAGTTAGATTTGATTAAAACAAATACATATCAGCTACAATATCTATTTCAAGAGCTCATTTAAAGAGTAAAACCAAGAACTGTTTTCCCAAAATGTGAAGGAGAGTTGTAACACTAAGAAAAATGCAAAACCATCCTTTACTTCATATAAGCAACAACATTGCAAAAATCACTCTCAAAACATGGCTACTGGGCCTAACTGAAGTGGTTTTGTACCACAATGTTCAATATTGATATTTTAAACAAATGATAAACTGCAGATACAGTTTGCAAAAGAAAAATTCACTGCACAACTGATGAAAGACAAGTTCTATCATTTTGTCTATTTGTGTTATAGCTGGACTGTTGGAAATAGCAAAACACAGTGGAGAGGGCAAAAGTAGGGTTGCAGGCAGAAATCAAATACTGACATACTGCTACGCAGCACRTAACAAAGGGTGAACATCACATCATTAAAATTTAGAACACTAAGTGATTTTAACACTTACTTTAGGTATTTTGCATATTCAGGTTCCTTCCAATAAAGTAAATATTTAAGATAATTTACAAAAGCTTTGTCTTTGAAGTAGCCTCTCTGTGCAAGGACTGAAATAAGATGACAAATAAGGAACTGTCAGTTACAGAGGCAGGAAAAAAATCTGCCAAACTTGAAGAATACATATTCAAAAACTATACAAATGAACATTTGAGTCAAAACTTTACTTTAAAATTACAATCAAATTTTGATCAATTCAAGATGAAATAAATATACAAGGAAAAAGTATATTATATTTTATGTCAGCATTCTAAGCACAATAAGCTAGTCTCATCTCCCTTATGGTATGTGTCTTTCATGCAGCAACAAGGCAGAGAACAGCTTTTTAAAACAGAAAATTTTGACTGTAGCATCAAAATTGGCAGGGAAATTCAAGGGAGATAAGTACAGTATCTGAAACTATTATTAACACTTGTAAAATTCTGATTTTAGATAAAGGAATACTGTTATCCTGAAATTATTTTTATTACAGGCTTGAGCTTCTTATTTTCTTCTACATGTAGATGTATTTAATTTTATTTCAACAAATAAAACATTTTGCATTTAAACCCCCCTACCTGTTGTAAATCTGGACAAATGGAAATATTTACAGACTACCTTTATCCTGTGAAAGATCCATTTGCTTTTCTTTGTTTAGCATTACCAAAAATAATTAAGACCAATATTCATTTCTCAGGATGCTGACATTTACTTTGAAGTACTTACAGTTAAGATAATTTGGATTAGCCAGACATTGAACAAATTCCAACTCCAGCTGGAACCGCAGTCGATTTCCTGTATCATCTGATACAGATGAGAAAAATAGTAAGAACTGGACCCATACAATAGATCTGAAAGTCAGTTTCTCAGTTTGAGCAGTATATAGACAATATGTTTAAAAAGGAGTAGATAAAGCAGTAACTCCCCATAATCAACATGGATTCATTTAGCAAAAGTTCATTCATTACATGAATCAGTGTTGGCCTTGCATTCATAAATATGGTTGTTACAGCCAAGCAAGATGCAAGAAATGGAGGAAAGCATACTGACACTTGTTTAAAGTGAAGGAACAGGAAAAAGCAAGGAGCCTGGGATATTTATACAGGGAAAATTTAAGAAGCTGAGAAGAGGGCAGTGCGAACAGCCCACTGAAATCCTAGTTTTACATAACTGTAGAAGTAGTGCAAGGCAGCAGGTTTTTTTGCAGAAAGATGATGTCTTCATATGGTACATGAGKGAACACTGCAATGTTCTCACGCTACAATATATACCAGGCACTAGTGGAGACCCCCAAGGGGTTGATGCTGGGTCCAGTATTGTTTAACATCTTCACTAGTGACCTTGATGATGGGACAGAGCAAGTTTGCTGACAATACAAAACTGGGAGCAGTGGCTGATACACCAGCTGTCTGCGCCACCATTCAGCAGGACCTCAACGGGCTGGAGAAATGGGCCAACAAGAATCTCATGAAGTTCAAAAGGAAATGCAAAGTCTTGCACCTGGGGAGGAATAATCAATCCCCTGCACCAGTACAGGCTGGGGGTCAACTGGCTGGAAAGCAACTCTGCAGAGAAGGACCTGGGGGTCCTGGTGGACAAGTTGACCATGAGCCAGCAATGCGCACTTGCAACAAAGGTGGCCAACAGCATCCTGGGATGCATTAGAAGGAGCACTGCTAGCTGCTGGTGGAGGTGATCTTTTGCCTCTACTCCACACTGGCGAGACCACATCAGGAGTGCTGTGTCTAGTTCTGAGCTCCGCAGTATGAGAGAGACATGGACATACTGGAGCAAGTCCAGTGAAGGACTACTAACGGATTGGAGCATTATCGGTACGATACTTATATATGGAGGAATAGCTAAATTCGTATAAAAAAAAAAAACTTGAATAGAGAATATGAGACTAGTATAATGTAAGTCAAAAACATGGGAAAAGAAAAGCCAAGTGAAGAGAATTCATAAATCTCAAGTATAATGAACAAATAGCAAACCCATCTTGACCAAAGAAGGGCTCTCAATTCTCAGTGGCCTGCTGTCACCACTAGAGACCACTCATTCACAAGCCTGTGAGGCTAATCTTCAATTCCCAGCTGAAACCATGAACGAATTTTAACATCAGAATATAGATGTTCCCAAAGCAGCTGCACCTAAACACACTTTTCTTTTTCTAAAAAGTTATCCGGGTATAGTTACCAGCCCGTCGCGGGCTATGAAAACTAGTGCTTTCTACAGAAATAAAGATCAGGGACGGGACGAGTTAGACTGAAGGACGTGCGGTCCCAGATTTGCAACTCAGAGTCTTGAGCCCCGGGAAACGTTAAAAACGAAGTCGGGGTCGGCACCCGCGGAGAAGGGGGCAAGGTCGCGCGCCGAGAGGGGCGCGCGGGGGAAGCGGCGCCGGCCGGGGGGGCCAAGGCTGCGGGCGCCGCGGACGCGGCAAGGCCCGGAGCACAGGGCGCCGAGGCCGGGCAGCCTCCCCCGCGCCCCCGCCCCGAGGGAGCGGGCTCAGCGCCGCCCGCGGGTCGGCCCCAGCCTGCCCTGCGGGAGCGGCCTCCTCGGGCCGCGGAGCAGCGGGAGCAGGCCGCACCCGCCAGCGCCAGCCCCGCCGCCTCTCGCCGCGCGGCCCCGCACCGCGAGCGCCGGGCGGGGAGCGGCCACCGCCCGCCCGCCCTCACCTGCCTCCATGGCGGCACCTCTGGCTGCGCACCCCCCCCCAGCACAAGATGGCGACGGCCACACCCCGGGCGGTTGGACGGAAGCCCGACAGCGAGAGGCACCGAGGCAAGCCGGGAAGGCGGCGGCGGTTGCCCGGCAACGGGGGCGGAGGCGGGGCCTCGGCCCGCGCGGGGCGGGGCTCCTAGCGCGCGGGCGACGCAACGGCGGGCTGACGTCGTAGTCAGGGGCGTTGCTAGGGGAGAAGGCTTCCCGTTTACCGCCATTTTCTTCTGGTGAAAAGGGTGTCTCAAGTGGTATTTGTCATTCACAGTTCTCAGACATATGATGATAGGGTTCCTACTTCAGCACTGTATGTTTAGGTACTTATATCAAATCCCTTGGAAAAATGATGATAATTTTAATTCTTCGGTTTCCAGTTATGAGGGAAATACACGATACACAGAGGGATTACTTTTCCCACAACGATATTACACAGAAAAGCACAGATAAGATTGACAGAAATTTGAATTTTGAGTGTGATAGGCCTCATCTCTTCCCCGCTGTGAGGGGGCACTTCTTGTGTGTTCAGGGCAGCAGGGCCCATAAYGATGTGCATCCAGAGGCTTCGGTATCCACGTGCGAACCAGGACTGACGACAGTATCGGGAAATGTCCTCTCCTTTCAAACTGCTTGGCCATCCCGTGCTCTCCTGCAGCCCAGTTCAAACCATGAAGTGGCAGAGGCTGCTAAAATCAAAGTGCAAGCTCCAGGGTGTTTTTCAGACAGTCAAAGCTCAGTTTGATATCAATCACTTCACTCTGAGAACAAAGCAAACTGACCTCCAGAACCTTTACTGGCCACCTTTATGCAGCAGTTACCAAAAATTTGCAAGCTTTACTTTCTGGAAAAAAAAGTCACATGTGAAATGTTACTTCCATTGTGGTCTAGTGTAGGCATAAATGTATCATCCTTGTATCTGCATTTTCTAGGCTTGTTTTTTAGAAAAAATTGTTCTTCTGCTAACAGTAATATGGCTGTTATCCAAATATAATAAATCAGCCATGTGACCTATCATCAAGTAGATAAGTAAAGAGGACATCTTAAGCGTGCATTTTGAGAGTGTTTTCTTTATAGTTCTGTACTGCCCCAAAAGCAATGGCAACAGAATTTCTGGAGGAGATCCATAAATTAAACGTAACTGACCCTGCAGAAATGATGGACTTGGCTATCGAATGGGTGCGGAAGTCTTTTCCAGATGTGGAATCAGTTTCTACAGAGACATTGCAAAGYTGGTTGGAGGAAAAGCCAGAAGAACTACTTATTTTCGTAAGTAATTTGGTGCTTAGGAATTAAAGCAAGTCATGCTTAAAATCAAGCAGAAATGATTATTTGCCATTCTAATCTCTTTATAATCTACATTAAGAGGTTACTACTTTTCTAATTCTACAAAATATTTTAAGTTAGAATTTAATAAAATTGATTTTAAAAATTGTGTTATTAAACCTAGCTCTAATAGAGAGAGAAATGAAATTAAAACCAAGGAATTCTATGAACAGCAGAACTTAGGATATCAGGTTTCCTGTGACTTCCTTCTGTGGGGTGTTGCAGTGTCTAAAACACTAACTGCACTTCAGCTATAGCCTCCCCTCGGTGGAAGCTGTAGGAGAGTCTTGTCTCTAGACGGCATCTGTATCTACAGCCAGACTGCCTTGAGCCCATAATGAATATCTCCATGCCAGGATTTTTCATACTACTGCCCTGTCACTATCATTGCTCTTTTGGGGGGCACTGACATGGCCTGGAGTGTTCATTTTTGCCAAGAATCTTTGCATTTATGTTTCAGTCGTTGCAGGCGTTAGTGAATCGTCAGTTCTCTGGGTTTCTCAAGAAGGCCCCATGTTCCAGATCTGAACTTTTCATGCTTTAGCATCACAGATTTGATGTACAATGTGGCTAAACAACCTTGTAGAGAAAATTAACGTTGGAAAAATGGTTTGTTCTGTCCTGAAAGGCAGCTTTTACCAGATAGGCAATTCCGTTCCAATTCCATTAGAAAGCACCTTTGGGGGCAATGTTCTAGACATGCCTTTTTTTCCAGATCAACATATGCTTGAGCTAAGAAGGATAAAAGAAAATGACCTTGTGTTGTATTTGCAGAACATTCATTTTAACTTTGTACTAGATCAGCTACTGTTGATTAGGTCCAGAGCAGAACAAAATTGGAAAGTAGAGATCAACCCTAAAATACATTTTGATTTTT
The DNA here is from genome assembly GCF_003343035.1 of Apteryx rowi. Lineage (NCBI taxonomy): Eukaryota > Metazoa > Chordata > Aves > Apterygiformes > Apterygidae > Apteryx > Apteryx rowi. The sequence goes on from NW_020450647.1 coordinate 306,241, forward strand.
TTTTTCTTTTTGTGTACTGGAGAGAGATTTGGGACTGAACTTTGTTTTGTTTGTAATAGCAACTTTACAATGAGCCAAGGAGATTTCAGTCAACCTCTCTAGTTAATTCTTCATCAGCTTAAAAAGTTGGCTCAGAGTGAAACCAGTTAATAAATAGTTAATTAATAAATAAAATTCCAAGAGTGCAGAGTGGAGCTGCACTGTTGCATCAGCACCCTGGCGAGGAGCCCAGCTTCTGAGGTTGTAAATTTATTCCAAAAGTTACAGTTCTGCCTCATGTCACATACTAGTTTATTCAGACCTTGGCTAAAATAAACCTCTGTGGTTTAGCACTGTCAACCTAGCTTAGCTTCAGTGCAGTTGTATCATTAGGCACTTGCGCCACAGCACACTGTGTACAGGCTTACAGGGTTACCTGAAACCTGACAGTTTTTTTTTAAGGAGGTGATTGCTATTTTCATTTGTTAAACTATCTTGGTGTCTTGGTTAGCAATTTTCCATAATACTATCTTTTTCTATGTAGTGTGATTTTTTTCACCCTGGGAACTGGGTTACAAAAATATCTAAAAAGGATTTGTGCTTATTTTTTCTTAATAAAATAGTGTTGCTTTTTTCAGACAAGGTTTTAGTGGTTGTGGAATACAACCATTACTATATCAAAACATATCAAGTCACTCCCCAGTAAACACAGACTTTGGGCTAAAAGCAGAGATCAAACAGATCCCACGTGTCTGCATTGCTATTCTGGAATGTGATTTCTCTCCCAAGACTGACTTCAGAGGAAAGGATCCTATGAAAGGGTTGGTCACAGGAACTAAATTACTATGTAGGTTTGCTAGAATTAAGTCAAGCATTTCAATTTTTGACCATCAAAACTAGGAACAAAATTGAAAGTCAGGGCCATACTATAACGGCCAAGAACATTCTCTAGGAAAAGATGGATTTTTTTCCTCAGTTCAGTCAAACATCCAGGGGATAGGTGTTAACATATGACTGTGAGCCAGGAATTTTCCTTATTATTGCTGTAAAACAGTGGCAACATCCCTTCCTCAGTTTCTCCTTCTGTAGGGATTAGACTGCAATCCCTATTATTGACTCTGTCTGAACACTGTTGCCTGGCCTTTATTTTCTCTAAAGCATTTTGACAGAATATGCTAAAATTAAAGTTGGCGGTGAATTATGGTGGATATATATGTTAAATAAAGATATATTACTTAATGAACACAAGCAGATGAGATACTGCTTTCCACCTTAAGTAAATTAACCTGTTGAAAGTTGAAAATTGCATTCAAGAAGAGACACACGGCTGCAGTGGTAATTACAGATGGTAGCTAAGTGACAATAAAATCAGTTTTGTGACATGTCTTTATAAATGTTGTATTTAGGAAAACCCTAGATAGCAGGTACCAAAGGTCTTTCCAGGTCCATGAGGTATCATAATGTGTCTACTAATATCTGTAGTTTGATTTCAATGTCTGGACGTAACCTGTCTTTCCAGCTGCCACACATACCTTCAGTCTTTTCTAGTGTTAAATGAAGTATCCTCCATCTGGCAAAAAAATGACTCTCCTTTAGTATTTGAGATATTATAAAGGTACTTGTTTTTTTGCAGGACTCAGTCATTCAGTTTCAGACCGATAACAAAGTGTTTCCTGCAGCTAGTGTGAGATCTCATATGCTCATCACTATGACTTAATTCAAAGTGCCTTTTGAGGGCTTAGGGATGGAAACTATTACCCTGTAATTAAAGTTATCTATCCCAGTCAACTGTGCTGTTTTTCACACTGGATAGTTGTAACTGACAATAATATAATTTTTAGCTGAGTATGTTTTCCACTTATTTAAGCACAAACCTTATACTGATGAGTTTCAGAGAATATGACAAACTAGAGGCTAGATTCTGGCATTTTTAGTCATGTTGAAGAGTACTGCACTGGCAATAATTCCTTTTTAGAAAATGGAAAAGTGTATGGAGTAAGTTATAATAAATCATCAGTAGAAGTTCCAGAATCTGTCCTGACATAGAGACACAACCATGAGATGGAGCCAATTCTGAGATCTGAAAGCAGCAAGGTTCCATTATACACTGGAGAAAATATAGTCATATCTTATCTGAAGTGCTATTAGATCTTGAAGGTGGACACTGAGAAAGTGGGATGTTGCAAAGAGTCCATCTGAGATCATAGCACAGTGCATTGGCATCAGAAAGAAARGAAGATACAGCAAGGCTTTATGTTTGAAAGCAGTGATCCTGTGGAACAAAAAGTACTTCATACCCAATGCCTTGACCCCAAGCCATCCCCTTTGATTCATACATTTAACCATCTACTTTAGCATAGAAAGCAAACTTGTCATTATCCATATCAATACATCTTAAAGGATTTTATCCATAAAATGTCAGACAGATTTTTGCAGACTGGAGAGTATCCTGTGTTAAATATGGTTAAATAACAGAGAACAGGCTACACATTATGTTATATTTATAACAAGTCAGTACAAAGTCTGCAATTTTTTTACTCCCATGCTATAATTGTAACTCAATAGAAGCAAGATCATAGTTATCACTGACTGAAACAATTGTTAGAACATGTTTAATTAAAGGCTTAACTGTTCACTGAGTTCTATTTTTGAGGTCAAGAAACTGGCAGATAACGTGCATTTCAAAAGCCAGCCTATGATAGCCTAGGTAGAACAATCTTAATCTGAAGACTATTAAACGAAGTTGTAAATTTGGTGAGCCAAAGGCTTGAAAGTCTGTTGCTTGTTGCAGACACAGAAATRTGCACACATACAACTATAGTATTCCTCCAGCTTCGGACAAAAATTTAGAACAAAGATACCTTGAAGTTTAGATGTCGTGTTGTATATTTCGCATGGTCAGAAAGTATTTTATGTTCTTCTTTAATGATCTGGTTAAAAAATATGTCAATGTTCTATTCTTAGGACATCCGGAAGGCAGATGAATTTGAGGTCAGCCATTTGCCAGGAGCAATACGTATCGACCCTGAGAGTAACAATATACAAGAAATTCTGCAGGAACATCTTCAGAAAGGTATTGCTTGTCATTTGAAGCCCTTTTAAAGATGCTATAAGGGAATATTGCTGAATTGAACCAGGGTAAGTGGGGCCTGATTTGCAGAAACTATTAGCCTGTCGAGTACCAAACATGCCAGAAAAAACAGTCTTTCCCCAGTAAAAAAGGAATGCAAAACCTCCTGAGTCTGAGATCCATAGCCAAGCTTACAGAACGATATACTGAAGATCACAGATATTGTTATCTATTTTATAATGGTTGCAAATACGAACAATTTCTCTTATTTTCCATTATCTATTTTGGATTACCATTACAGTTATTTCATTTTTTGAATAAAAGTCTGATAATGATTTAGTTTGATCCACTTTTAAGCCATTGCATTTTTAGGTTCTTCTACTGTGACACTCAGCTGAAGGSTGCAGGGAAAACACCATAAAGAGTTTTGCTTCAAACTAAGGAAATTGTTGGCATGATTTTGAAATTCATGAAAACTATACCCCCTCTATTTTATATTATGTTTTGGTTGTGTTCAGCAAGTAAGAAACAAATGGTTAATTTGGTGCTTAAACTAATAGACATCCTCACACAAACTACAGATGAGGGCATTATTCTTAATAATCACAACAACAGACTGGCAGTTCTGCCAGATGGCATAGTAACAAATATTTTCCGTACATGAGAATATAAGATTTTGTTTTTAAAAAATAAGGAAGTTTTCTAGCACCACAGTTGAGAACTGTTTGAAATTGTGACACCCTCCTTCCCCCAACTATAGCCTGAAAGCTTAAGAGCCGAATAAGACTTCCTTCACCACACACACAGGGACACTGTGAAATGTAAATTTTGGGTGTCTAGGTTTAGATTGTTTGGATTTGGTTACACCAGACTAGCAAGTAGGGTGTTTTTATAGATTTTGTAGTTGGTAAATAAATTTTAATTCCACCTCTAGTTACACTTTTTTTTTTCTATTTCAGAACATGAAAAGCAGAAACATGTAGTTTGCTACTGCACTGTGGGATACAGAGCTTCCCTGACAGCTCAGAGCCTGAATGAGTTCTTGTCTAGTGAACGTGGCCAAAAACTCAAGCCTTTTCTGAAGATTTATAATGTAATAGGGGGGCTGGCAAAATGGGCCAGAGAAAGAAAGGGGATGGTAGACAAGCAAGAGCGTTCAACACATCTTGTTCACCCCTATGATGCTGATTGGGCCAAACTGCTGGAACCTGAGCTGCAAGCTCAGATCTGAAGGAGTTTTAGACTTAACTGGGGCCCCTAGTAAATCAGAGCCCTCAAACCAAATAGTAATGCTAATTATGTTGGAGAGCCAGACTTGAAGATGTTGGGCTTGTAGGTGCTACTTTAATGTTAGTGATAACAGAGAGTGAAAATGCATACTGATGTACTGGTTCAGACCCCAAGACTGACTTTCCCCAGGTATAAACTGAAAGAGCAGCTGAAGTTCATACAGATCTGCCAGCTGAAGTCAGCTGAAGATCAAAACAATAAAATCCCAGGCATATAGTTTCATTGCAAACTGTAGGACAAATGCTAAACCAAATGCAGTGTTGAGCATATGGGGTGTAAGCAAGAGAAACATTTGCATTGTCCTATATTGGCCTGCCAGTCCTCTTATTCCAGAACAGAACGGGGACTTCCATTTCATGAAACATTTTTACCTGCCACCAGGTCCATTGTGCTGCTAACGATAAGTATTAACAATCTAATAAAAATGAGTCATGCTAATGAAATCATCAGGGCTAAATAGAAAAAAACCACCCAATTTATTTCCAGCTTTTAAACTCCCATCTTAACTGTTTAACTTAAGAGAGTAACTGTCCCCTCACCTTGTACAGGGACATCTAACTGTACTAGAAATAACACTACAGCTACTTTTATAGGTAAAGGAAAGACAGCTCAAAAAGCATAATCACTAGTAATAAAAATGTTATGATTAGTGAGATTCCTTCCTGCTGGCAAGTAAAATTCTAAGTATCCTGTATAAACTCACCCACAAGCTCATCCACACATGAAGAAGATAACTTTGATTCTTGGTCATTGCAAAGGTGGTGCACAAATCATTACAGTTTCATGGATGCCTACATAAATATTTGGCAAGAATATAAACCCTCTCTTTAGCTGCATGCTAGCCAATTTATACTTAAGATTATACAGCATTCAGTCAAACAAAAGTATTGAATTCCTTAGGAAGCAAGTTTAAATATAACTGTTGTAAGCAAGGACTGTAACCTTTGAACTTTAGGACTATAGTAGGATATGTTTGAATTACGCCTAACATATAAACTTAAGTAGCTTCAAGTAACCTAGAGTTTATGAATTATTACAGAATTATGCTGATAAAGCACATCTTGACATGTTATTTGCATTACATTCAACTTTATTTTCTTGCTCTATTGCAAAGTTAAAAATCTTAATTAAAATATGTTGAGATTAATTGGCATAAAAACATAGTTTCTCTGCGGTGGGTTCTTTACAGTCCCTTTGTTCCTTGCTCGCGTCTGATAATTAATAATATGTTTCAGCTGGTTAGCTGTTTTTTCTAGCTCAGTGAGAGCAGCCTATTGCTGTTTGAATCTATGCCTTTTCCTAGACCACTTTATTTTAAAAAAATTGAAGGTTTTTTTATGTACAGTTTTATATAGAACGTTACAACTAAGAGAAATGTGAAACTATAACTATCACTATAATTATAATTTCTGAGATGCCTGATTTTGCAGTCCTCCAGTTTAACCCTGGCAAAAAGAAAAGGAAAAAAGTCTCAAGGTCAGATCCTTTGTTTTTTATTTATTTTAATATTATATTTTTCCTCGTTATTTTTGCTTTCTCTTAAGCATATTAAGATCAGTATAATCCTTTCCATTTTCTTAATTGGGTTTTGGGTCTATCATCAACCCAGCTATAAGATTCTCTTTGGAAACTCAAGAGGGAACGGCTGAAAATTTTAGTGCAAGGTGAGTGCTTACTGCATTGAATTGCATTTTTGTGACTAAACACAGACCAGTAAATATTTAGACTCCTGAGATGGAATACAGGGAAAGCTAATTAAACCATGTTAAAACAACCAGCCATTCACTCGAGGCAAACTGTACTGTTGTTTGATCAACGAGGAAGATGAGAAAAATAAAGATGCTGCTAGGAAACATAGGCTACGAGAAGAGCTCTTGTGCCTACCCCTTATACCTAACATGTGGAGCTTCTGAATGGTTGAGGCTAACAGACATCAGCAGGTTAAAGATACTCATGGAGCAATACTCATTTCACTGGAGACAGACATCTTGACTTTACACCCAGCTGAATGTGTCGGTGATCTTGCAGGGCATTGCTTACTTTTCTTTCTTCTTCCTATCTCTGCACAACGGTAAATATACTAAGATACCTCAGTGTGCTGCTGTTATAGCTCCTGCTTTTCTAGAAACGGCTTACCAGCCATCTAGTCTCTTCACAGGATTTTTCCTGGGTGCTTTGCACCTACATCATCCATGCATCTTCTCTAAAGACTAGCATTTTGAATGGTAAATAGCAAGAAAATTATTTAAAATGTCATTCTAGGAGTACAAGAACTAAGAAAGCCTAATTTGCTATGAGCAAAATTTCTAGTGACAATTTGTGGTCAAAGTTGTCTTCTGGAGTTCCCTTGTGACATTTCTCATTGTTAGGGCATAACCAGGTCTCTCTTCTAACCAGATACATATTTTTCCAAGATTCTCTCCCCATCCAACAATCTGGCCTGAAATCAGCCAGTGGGTCCTGGAAATATTTGGACACACAGACGGACAGCATAACTGCATAAGCTTTGCTTCCACAGTCTGTTGTAGGGACCAGACGGGTAAATGATCATGGGGTTGATGCTGCCTTGTTATCTCTGTCTCTGGATTCTTCTTTGTCATCTAAGGGACTAGCCGGACCTACAGGCTCCATATGATTGCAGCCTGAAGCCAAGAGCAGTCCCAGTTAACCTCACCTCGGGACCTTGAGACAAATTCCATGACTTTTCACTGGTAGAGACCTCATAAAAACTGGTCGTGGAATTTACATGTTGTCTACAGGCCATTTAAGACGTACTGGTCTGCCACAGAATGCCAGTTCAGTGAGCCTAATACATCGAATTAAAAACATTTTGGCTCAGATTTCTGTCAAAGCCAAAGCTGGGATCTGAGGGACCCTTGTCTTTGTTCCTGGTCCTTCAGCTACAAGGCAGGGGAGCCTGTGAGAACCTTAATAAAAATACCCAAAGAATCAGTTGATTGCACTCAGGTGTAAGGTTACTACTGGCAGTTGTGACACTGCCTTTTATGTGACTTTTGTCACCTTGACCTTGTCATCTGATAGAGACCAGCACATAAAACCCTTTTTTCTCTTCCCAGCACTCCTGCACCTCAATCTCTTATTACATGTGATAATAACAGATTACATCTTAGATACTGGGGAGAGATCAAAATCTATTCCAGAATTAAAATAATTACTACAAATCAAAATGCACATTTTCTGTGACCCCACAAACATGTTTAGAAAGGGAATATTTAAAAAAAAATGGAAATCCTGACTGCTTCTACCAACCATTCTTTTATGGGAATCTTTAACCACAAACCACATAATATACACACACTAACTACAAGGCAGATGATCTTCCCAGGGTTTTAACCTCACATTTTCAAAGTTTCCAGGTCTTTTAATTATTTCCTCAGAGCTGATATAAAAATACAGAGGGCAGAGAAAAATCACCGCTTTTTGCCAAAGAGAAGGGATCTGTTTTCTTGGGAGATGTAGCTGCAGATGTAACATCTCCAGTGTTCAGGAAATATTCAGACCTCAGGTTTTGTGACRGGGCTAGGTTTGCTGTCAGTGGAGGTGCAGACAAAGTAATAGGGAAGGCTATTCAAATCCGCCCTCAGAAAAAAAGTTGAAGTACCCTGTCTTTGTTATAAAGATGAGAAAACCCTACGCAAGATTGAAAATGAGTAAAAAGAATTCTGACCTTTTATTTCCCTCTGACTTCTTGAAAAGTGAATTTTATTTTCTCACAAACTTTTCTTATCTATCAGCCTTTGCAACATCACTGTTATCTACAGGCTCCTCCAGTAATGAATCCTGCTTTTAACCCATGTGGATTTATGGGGATAGGCAGAAGTGTGCTAACAGGATAGAGGCTCCTTCTTCCCTTATTGCTGCTCAGGGCATCACCATTCCCTCATATATCTACTACAGGTACAGTGGGCCCACCTCCCTCTCCAAACTGGTTGTCCCTTGCGGTTGATCTTGAACAGTCATTTCAGGATTCAGAGCTCAAATTCCACAGAGGAAAAAAAACAAGTCCATTAGCTTTTTTTCCTGAAACTAAGAGGAAGAGGGGAGACACAGCCCCAGACCTTCCTACTCCTCAGCCTGACTCAACTCCTGAGCATTCAGGAGCTGAGCTGCCCCTCAACAACATTTAACAAATCCACTGGATTAGCTGGAGACCTAGCTTGAACCTCCCTACAATTCACTTCTGAATCCCATTGCCGTTTCTCAGATACTAGGTTTCCTGAGTGAAAGAGTCACATTCCAGAATAAGATGACATTTCTGGGAATAATAAAACAATAAAGAAGATCATTTTCTTTTGCAGGAAATGACAGTGTCATCTCCATCCCTTGAGATCCTTCCTTGCACAGAAAGGCTCATTTTAGGACTTTGAAAAAGAGAAAGGAAGAAGAAGAAATCAATTCCCAAACTTTGTCTTAAATCACAGCATTCTCATGGTAGACTCGCTGCAATTTGCTTGCATGATATAATAGCCCTTCATCAACAATTTTTCCTTGTGTCTTTTGCCTACAGTTATCAAGTGCAGCCAAACAATCCAGCTGAAGCTTTAATAGCTCCAGTGCAGAAGGGCACAGCAGAGGGAAAACGTTATTCGCAGATTTTTTTTTTTTTTCCATGTAGGAATAGGCAGCTCCTTTATCAGCAACATTCAGAAGTGATTAGAAAGGAGAGGAACATGTGTCCTGTCCACATTTGGGATGCTAGGATTCCTGGAAACTATTCCCAGTTTTGGGAGAATAGTCAAAACAGTCTGATTCTTAAAATCTTGTGCCTTCTCCTTTTAAGTGCAAGAGCTGCAGCAGTAAGTCATAGTCAGAGTTGTCCTAAAGAGGTCTGGCCACCACATACATCTCTGGTTAATCTCAGCCATTTAACAGGCTGCCAGATTCCATTGTTGCACCCGAACGTTCTTCTCTTTCTGGTTGAACTTTCCTGCAACAGCTCCAGCACTCTCACGCTGCAAAAGGTTGCTATATTGTGCAGTCTTGCACAGAATGACCCAGCTAGGCAGGCTTTATAAATACTTTACAAAGTGTATGCACTTGGAGCTCTCATCTGCATAAGGCTAATAAGTGCAGATGCCTTCTTGCCTCCCAGTACTCTATTAGGGTCTTTTTCTGATCTTTTGTCTCCTGCTGTTATAGTCCTTCAACCTACAGCAGAGAAAAACTGGCTCAGCCTTTTTAATTTCCATTCCTTGAATGTTGCTCAGGAGGCAGAGAATCCCAACCTTCTCCCTGGCCCTCCAACCTGCTGATGGATCGATTCAAACGCAGCGCAGTGGAGGAACTCCGCAGAACCAGGCTGGCTGCTGCAAGGAGATACACAAACTAGCAAAGACCTGAGAGGTGCTTATGAAGAGCACCTACACTTAATTAATTACTCTCCCAAATGTTAGTCACCAACAATATTTTAACAATCACCCCAAAATGAAACTGCAAACAGCTCAGCCCAGACTACCTGCCAAAGAATTCACAGTTTATTTCTTTGATCACCCTTCAGACAAGGGCAAAGTTGGTTCTTGATATGAATCCCTAGAGAGTGAATTTTAACCTGTTGTGCATTTTGAGTATCCTAGAGTGACATCCTCAGATCTACTCTGCATTGATCTGAATCACATCATTAGATAGATATGAGTGAAAACAGTCATATCTGAGCTCTGAACTAAGGCAACTTCAGAGAAGGGCAGAGGGAGATGCTCCCAGGAAAGTTTAAAATTTTTTCCCCAGCTTCTGTTTTTCAAAGAGGAGCTAAAAACCCACTTTTTCCAGGGAAGCTCTGTGTTCAGTAACTGAAGGACGAACATTCTTAGTGACATACACAAAATAAATTGGGTTTCTGTTTAACTGCATAAACAAGACAAAATATTGGAGAAAAACAGATACTTGCTCCAGAAATAATCCTTGTTTAATTGAAAGATCTTATTAACTTTGTTTCTGGTGGAAAATTTGATATTCAGCTAGCCTGCTAAAATATTTGCTAAGACCCAACCCATGTTATTGTTCACAAAGAATAGTTCACACATGTAGTTTGTTCTAATATCTGGAACATTTAGTTCCATTAAGAATATGGTTTGTCTAAAAAAATTGTGTTTTATGAAGACTGTAGTGAAGCTCACATTCTGACCTGGAATGGTTTATGAAAACTCATTGAAAGGCTGTGTGCCAAAGAACACTAGACAGTAATTTCATATGGGTAAATAAAGTACCTAAGTAAACATGGGAAGGATAACACCTTTTTTCTTACAGAAGAAATGGTCTCCTCCTTATGACCAGAATCTACAATCCATATTTATGCCATAATGAATGGTCAGCTATTGACTTAGTGCTCCAGAAAAACCTAAATGGGCAAAAACTAGTTGTAGTATTGGAATTCAGTGTAGTCAGCTCTATTTTTGAAGAGCTACTAAACATCTTGTTAAGCTTTTGGATGCATACAGAAGTGTGAGCTTTTAGATATTATACACATCAAAAGAATAAACTTACCTCCTCCCTGCCCCTACTCTGCATTAATCGCAGCTCTCCTGCCATTGTTTGGAGGCTAAAGTTCTGTCCACCGAAGGACACCTGGCAGTTTGCATGCACTGCTCAGCCCACTCTGCAGCTCAGGGCATCGGAGGAGCACACGCCCACCAGCATCCCTGCGAAGGGGACGACATAAATCCCACTCCTGCTTCTCCTGCACCTTGGCCATTCATTTCCTCTCCTCAACGACACTGTGCCTCTACTACAACAGTTTGTGGGTTATTTTCCACCTAGTGACCCAGATCCCTGTGCAACTGTGATAACACTGGTGCCAGGACGACTGAGGGGTGGCATGCTGCAGGGCAGAGAACAGGCTGCCGACCCCCATATGTCTGGGATAAACTCTCAGGAAACATTAGAGCTAACCTTTTCCATAGAGCTGAGTAACTTACTCCTCATTTATAATGTGCAGTTCTAGAGCAAGACCGTCAGGCTAGAGGAGAGGCCTCAGCGTCAGGATACCACGGCATCTTGACCCCGCTACTGCCCTGCAGGATAACACACAGCACACAACTTCCCTGCGTTCACCTTCGCTGTGCAGATGGTAAATGGAAGAAAGGACGCTCAAAACTCACTTTGGTGAGTCACTTCTGCAAAGATTGTCATGACTGGATAGGGAGGCTTCTTATAAGTGAGCACTGTGCATTTCATATTTATAACTTATATGCTGTAAAGGGTGGTTGTGACCATCCCTTCATTCACTACATCACTACATTTACATCTGCCCTATTCAGCCTGCAAAATTCAAGCCCAAAACAAAGAAGAGAAAGCTGCCAGGGTCACTGTGACACTTCAGACCAGTGCACAGTTCAAGCCACCAAGAACAGGAGACAGCAAAAATTGCAATCGGTTCTGAAACTGACATTGTTTTCCTCTCCCTCCCCCAAATCTTTCACAACACCCAGGACTGTCCCCATTATCATTTTATATCCTTAGGCTTTGTTCAGATAAATACTCTTTGCTTTCTTCAGGTGATCAACTTGATTCTTTTCTGAGGCTCATGTCGTGGAGAATGATTCCTAGAATCAGATAGCTTAAGTAGAAGATTCAGCTTTTCATGTTATTTTGTTCAAACCTACAAACAGAAAAATGGTAGACCCAAGCAGGAAACAGAAACAAATCCCATCCCAATGTATAAGCCACATTGACAGTGGCTTCAGAGCAAAATCCTAGGTGAAAATGAACCCACACTTTCAGTTGTTTGGTAGCTGGCTTAGATGGACTTTGGTTTAAATTCGCATAAGTCCAAACCTTTAGGCTCTTTGTAGCAGGATGGGTACATACACTCCAGCTCTCCCAGGCTTCCCCAGAGAAGCCTGTGTGGTATCATCACCCCAGAAGGAACRTCATTGTCTTGAGTTAAAGCTCTCTGAGCAGCTGCAAGTTTTTCTTACCCATGTTTAACCAAACTCTGGCGATACAAGTGACTAGAATGACAAATCCCATTGTCCATTTTCCACCTCAGCTCTGCCACTGGAAATGGTGCATCCAGGCAGGTCAGTCTATGCATAAACTCATTTCTACAATTAATGTGTTTTACAGAACTCCAGTAGTCCTTGTCACTTCCATTTCCAGCTTCCTGACTCAGCAGATCCAGTCTGCTATTTGCCAGTCCTTTGGAACTCTTGAATATGCATGCTCCTTACAAATTGCTAGGCTCATCTTCATTTCTCTACAATCAGGTTGTGTTCATGCTTGAAACCAGTTCCATACGCTACCTTGGGGCTTCGTACTCATCTTACAAAGCTCTCCCATTCCCTGCTCACCTCTGAGCAGCATGGTATTCCTACCTTCTGCTCTGGGCCTCCTAATGGCCAGGGCTATAGTTACCTCTATTCCGTACAGGACAGAGCAATGCCTTAGAATTTCCCTCTGGAAGAAACAAGTTCTCCTTCATCATAAAAAGCTACAGGTATTGACTAGCCATGCAAAATCACAGGATAGATATTTTATTTTTAGTACATCCAGCTCATAGTTACTGCACTAGAATGATAAATCACAGATTAAATAACTAAGCATTTAAGGAAAATTTACTACCAAAAAAAAAAAAAAGAGAAGTATCTGTGGATAAATAGATTTTACTTTTGTATTAGGCTCATGTTAAAGGTCAAATATATATATAAAATAAAGGGACGGGGACTTAACAACAAGGGGAAAAGCATGGACCAATGGAAGTAATGGACTAGGAAAGCCATGTTCTATTAGCATGGCCTCAGTATTGCTAAGCGCTGCAAATCACTGCAAAAAATCACAAGCCAAACCCTCAAAATTGCATGTCTGCATTTAAAACCAAGTAATTAAACACTGAAACAGTGAGTTCCTGTTACTTGCCTTTTGGTTTTTAAGGCTTTCGAGTTCATATTCAAAGGGTTTCCTCCCCTGCTGTCACAGCTTCAGGCTTACATATTACTTCAGACAAAAGCTGGGATTCCTACATGTCTCAGAGATGGAACTTTAAGAATCACAGCAAATTTCATAAAATTTGATTAAAATCACAGACTTTAGCAACATGGTCTATTCATTAGTTGGACAAATCACTTAATCTTTGTCTTTCTTCACTTAGGAATTAGCAGGACATATTTCTAAAAGCTTTACAGGATGACAAGCATTAAATATAGCATTTAATATAGAGACAGAGGAGTTAAGCAACTTGCTTAAGGTACACTTAAAGTCCAAAAAAAAGCATTAATATATCAGTTTCTGGTTCCTTGTTTTAGGATCGTACTACCTTCCTTTAATACACGTACTTTTCACAAATCTTTTCACCGTTTTCCCCGCTTCCTTATACGCTTGTTCCTAAGTACAGTTGAGTAATCCTACAGCAACCCAGACTCACATGAAACACTCAGAATAACCTCTTCCCACATAAATATATGTACATATCTATAAACAAAGCCTAGCACAGTGAGAATTTGCTGGTATTAGAAGAGCTGCTGGCCTTAATAGCCCAAATACAATGACTGGCAGCTGGGTGGAGTCAGAGAAGCCCTATGGACGAGTTCCTAGGTGTGAGGATTTCAACAGTCCTCAGTCTGAAAAATAAAGGGGATGAATTATCATTAAAATGAAACAGTTATGGGCACAAACAAAAAGAAAGCCTTACAAAGCATGCCTTCCTGTGAAACATGAACTATATCACCAGAGTCCAGTAAAGGGTCATTTCACATTGTAGTTCATTAGCTACAGCACACTGCTGTAAAATGCAAAGTCCAGAAAGTCTTTGAACCATCTCTAGATAACCATTATCTAGAATGATGGAGAAAAACTAGCACCTTCCCCAAAATACCAATTTTTGACAAATTCCTCCTCTTTTCTGTGAGGGTTATTTAGCAAAGCTACATTGTAAGCCTAGGTTTCCTAAGAAACTGTTTTTAGAGTTTGGATAACAACATTATTATCCATTGTTGCTGGTTTTGTCATTAATATTCATCGTGTAGCAAACTGCACTAACAAGTTGTGGTATTCTTCAAATACAACAGTGTGTTATCACCGGGCCCAGAGAGGTTCAGGTGCTCTGCTCAGGACAGAAACCGTTCCAGCTAGATGTGGCAACGCAGATGCAGTCTGTAGCACATGGCGGAGTCATCTTTACACCACATAATATACACAAAGGGGTCAGCAAAGATACATAAAACAGGGGGTCTGCTCTAGTGTGGAAGAAGAGCTGCCATTGGCACACTTCTTCCAGAGAAAGGAAAAACAGCCCATTCCCATTAAATCATGCAGAGAATGCCAAGCCCAGCAAATGTCCAAGAACGAGTTGTTGGGATTTTGATCAAATGCACGAAAGTGCTGGGGACCTCACAGTGACACGACTGGACTGCAAACTGTAGGGAAGTCATATTCACCCAAACTGGGAAAACATTGTGAAAACAATCTGTCATTTGATTTGAGTGTTCAGGATTCATTACTACACACTTCATTTCATATACTGCGGAGACATTTAGAAAAAAGAAGTCAAATATGTCAAAAAAGTATATAATCCATCATTACAAAAAGGAGTGAGGAGCATTTGAGCTAAGGAATCTCAACTGGATTTCGAACAAGGACTGTTCAGTGATCTATTTTTCCGGGCTGGATTCCACCCACTGTCCAATCCCAATACATTTCAGCAAATGTTTTTTGGCTACAAGGTTATTTCTCTTTCACATGGTAACAGACCCGAGCTAGAAAACAAGATCTGAATAAACCAAAGACTAAGTCCGACCAGGATCAGAATGCAGCTGGAATTAACTGCTGTAACTCCGAATTCAGTGGATGGCACCAGCCCAGGAGGGGACCTGTATAACACAGCCCTATTTTGAACTTAGGGCTCAGGCACATGTCTACAGGAGGCCAAAGAAGAACACATTCATACTTAAAAGAAAAGGAGATTAATTCTTCATCCACAGTAAACCTGGGGCTGAGTGCTTTTTTCAAGTTGGTGACTTCTAAATCACATAGGGAAATGCTGAAAGGTTTTTGTTCTCCCTTCCATAGCTCTGTACGTTCCATACAGAGACCAGAAATCCATTTGTCCTCACTTTTTAGATTTTCTTGTAGTTTGGGCATTCACAAACTCATTCACACATTTGTAACCATTCACACCTAGCCAATAGTATGTGGGAATAAGTCTGCATACAGTTGTAAATATTAGCGTGAGCAAACCCTGTATAACAGCAGACCATATCATGATTTTACAGGTTTGAGATATTCATATCACTTCCAACATTTGCAAGAACCGCATTAGCAACTTGGTATCCTGAGAGAAGCAAGGAAAAGTCAAGGATATTCTATAGTATGAACAGAAAATAGGAAAGCATTAAATTAGCTCCTTAGAGGCAGCACTGCCTACTGTTAGGCCAGCTGGACAGCTGGCATAGCCACGAGCCACTAAGAGTCATGCTCTGCCCACATATGATAAAACAGGAACTGCTTGTTGGTGCAGTGTAGCTGAGGAACCATCCTGACAAAGCCCACACTCAAGATCCTCCCACGTTCTCTGTTGGCTTCGGTGATGCATGTTTTGATGCCAGGGAAAATGGATTCTTTAATGCCTTTACACCATCAAAACTTTTGTGTCTAAAAACCAAGACCTTTTGAGGATGAAGAAAAAAAAGGCTGTCCAAGATGAGTATCTATCATGATTCTTACCCTGCAATGTTGTGAAGGAACGTAACCTAGCTCCAGTAACAAAGCAGTTTGGGCCTTGCATCACCCATTGTAAATAGCAGGGCACTGGAACAGGACGACACGCATGTTTGATGCTGAAGAAAAGCCTGTTTGTGCTTATTATAGTGGAGATTTTGTACAAGATTAATTTTTAAACATGAATTGTGTTTCTTGGATTTTTATATAGTCTTTTATCCTGAAGTGAATGAGACAGCTTGTAGGGTATGGCACCTGATTTGGTCCCATATGAGCATTTTCAAAGATGCAAACTTGAGTTATCAGCCAGCTGGGGAAAGAGGATGAATCATGGATATGTAGGTCTGAAGGTACTTAAAGCAGTTGTCCAAATCTCTGCTCAGCTCTGATTCCCTGTGGTGTGTACCCTCCCAGATCTTATGGTGGAGCAACCACCATATTACAGTGAAAGGTAATGCAGAAATAAGTGCTCCACTGTGTCCCACAGGAAACAATCCGTGTCAGAGAGAAGACAGTTCTACTCACTTTTTATTTGCCAGACTCTAACTCTTCAACTCACCCATTTAAATTAAATACAAGTCAATCACAGGATGTCATAAAAGTGTCTCAGAAAGAAAGATTTGCTATTTGGAGGACAGAGGGGTGACTGCATGACACTTATAATACAACCAGAGTTCTTTATTCCACACACGCACATTCCCCCTTCCCTGCCATTCCCATCAATACATCTCTCTGTGTGTCTATTCAGTAAAGTAACATTTGATTTCTACTTGCACAGCAACAGAGGGAAGTTATCCCTTAGCTGAGATGAGGGCACTTTCTCTCCTTCAAGAAACTTTCAGAACATTCCCTTCTGCACATGGGACAGGGAAGTGCCTATGCTGCAGCTTTTACAGTTTTTAGAGCAGCTTTGATCTGCATGTACTGAGACAGGCAAGTTCAATGATATCCCTACAATGCATGTTCCATGCACGTTGCTTGCAGTGGTGAAGAGCAAACACCGTGAATTACCCTGCAGTGGTGAAATGTCCTCATATAGTGAAGTCCATGAGTGACAACAGAAGCCAGAAAAGGCCTCTTAAATGCATTTAAATACCTATAGATGCAAATAGGCATTGAGTGGTGCTTTCCAAAGCGCAGAAGCTGCCCAGCTGTCCCTGGTTTCATTTCCTTCAAACAAATATTGTGGTAAGCTTCAGCTGGTGACTATTATCTGTCACCAAGCCATTTCTTGGCACTAGAATTGGCCTCTTCCTTAGATAGACTCTGCATGAGGAATGGTGTTTATTCACCACAAAGACCCATCACTAACTTGCTTTGCCCTGGCCCTGCCAGTCCATGGAAGAGGTACCAGGCTGTGCCACAGGCACCCAGCTAGTTGGACAAAAATACTTTTTTTGCAGGCACCAGAAGCAACAGTAAGTGGAGAGTTTATGGTGCTCAGCATCTTGAAAGAGCAAAAAAGATACAGGCACAAAAATCAAATCATTATTGAAGTTGTTTTCTGCTCAGAAAAGCACCTGGTGATTTTGTGGATAAATACTTTCCTCACTTTGAAAGGCAAAATGTGAGTTATTTTTCCAGTTCTATAAAGAACAGTCAAGTTAATAATGAAACTATTAAATATCCTGTGCACATTACCATATTAGAGGCCAGACCTTGCACCCTTTATCTTGAGGTGGGGGATTACTAAGGATGCAAAATTTGGCCCTTATATCCCCACAACAGCATTGTGAAGTAGATAGGTACCATTGCCTCATTTTTCAGAAGGGGAAACTACACAGCAAGTTTAGGAGCAGAATTCAGGTCATGCCCACACATCTCTCTGCTGTAACACATTACCTTACCTCCCTCTCACTTTGCCTCCAGGGCTAAATCAAAAGCATCCAAGTATCACTGGCAAAATGCACCCAGTCCAGCATCAGTCTTTCTGCAGACTTCTGCTGCTTCAGAAATGATAGCTGCTATTCCAGTCGTAAACAGATGCTACAAAACACTTTTTTCACAGGACCTGATCTCCAAAGTACACGAGACAACTCCCACTGATTGCTGTTAGCTAGCCCAAGACCTAAGATCTGGGTCCCTAAATATTTACAAGGCTGTTTCCACTTCAGTTAGAGCCTTTTTAAGGCCTTGTCTCCACTCCAGAATTCTGGAGTTAATTGATAAGGCACTTCAGGGGCTAATTCAGGAACTTCCACAATAGATGAGAAGTCCCATGGGTCACCTGTCACTTCCAAGCTGGCACTAACAAAGCACTGGTTGGCATGTGAAAACACATGTACCTGGGGCCAAGAGGCAGAACGGCTCATGGACTTGCCAGTGCCACGGTGCAAGAAAATCAAAGCCAGCCTTACCTCTCCATTGCCCAAGACAGCAGGAGAATCATGACCAACATGGAATTTAGTTACCTCAGCCCTCAACAAGGGTGTCTAAATGCAGTGAGATTTGGGAGTGAAAACAGGCCAATGGAAAACGTGGCTGGATGTTGACTTGGAAGGATTCCACCATATAGCTGAGGGCAGACTAAAACATAACACAACTGAACCCTTTCTTACACTAGACAAGTGACAGCATAGATTTCTCTGTGCAGCTGCTGACTTGTGGATGTAAGAATTAATGAATTGTCAGCCCTTGAATGAATGCAGTGTTCTATGTTAATGATTTACAAGTACATACTAGTCATACAATAGTTCAACCCGTTTGATACAACAGCCTGCCTTCTCTTTATTTAGAGCTATATAAATTCTAAATCTCCACCTTGATTGGAGGTACACTGGATCACTTGATCATACCTGTGATCCAGACACAGATCCCTGGGGTGATATAATTAAACAGCACTTTTGGCTCCAGCATGGCTGCAATAAGTTTGAGTTTGGTCATGCCATATCTGATGTGTGACTCCCAGAAGGCAGCAGACACCTAACCCTGGATCTGAAGTGGTGACAAGACTCTATATAGGGCTTGGGGCAATGGGGAGTAGTATAAAGAGTCCTTTCCTTGTTTAACACGTGCATTCTTCACTGCTCACTGCTTAGTGTGTGGTTTGCCCAGGTTGGGAATGTGTCCAGGTCAAACATAGGTCTTCCCCATGTGTTGATGGCCAGTGTGACACAGAAGACTCCAATGATGTTCATCACTATTCCAGATTTAACCTGTGAGGAAGAAAATCCAAACCACCAACAATAATCAAACATCAGAATAGCGAATAACAGAAGATTTGCTAGGCCTACTTGTACATACATAAGAAAGAAATGTGGTCAAATTAATGCACAGAAATAGCCATTGTACCTACTGCCCTATGTTCTTGCTTAGGTGGAAATACCAGGGAACGCACTGTGCAAAGCCTTTGAACACTTTGCTGTATAATTAGTCCAGGAACTTTAAGGAATGTACAACAAGTTGCTTTTATTAGTTAAAGACCAGCTTCTGCCCCCTGCAAGTCTCCAGTTAGAAAACCGGTGATGTGTGGGCACAGAAGCTGGCACTGTGTGGTCTGGCAAGCAATCAGAGGACCAGAACCTAAGGCAACTGACTGGTACCTTCTGCTTTTAGCTCCAGTGGGATCACAGTCAAGCCTTCAGTTACACTCACCAGTTCCCCAGAAAACACTGGAAGTCATTGACTGCAGTTTAACCCCTCTGTGTTTATGAGACTGACAATTTGTCAGTCTTGAATTTCAAACTGGGTTGTATGTCTGCCAAAGCCTGTGAGCAAGGTACTGTTGCTTTAGGGATGCAAATCTTGATTCAGATATTAATGGCTTATAAGAGAGGGACATCTGGTGTTGGYTGCTGCCCATAAGAGCCCCCTAGTACTTTGGAAGTACTAAGATAAGTAAAGAAAAAGAAGCTAAAAAATTAAGCTTACATCATATTTCAGGACAAGTGCAATGGAGAGTTTCAGATAAAAGATGAGGCAATTGTCATCTTACCATATCCAAAACACGGATGTGGCCATAGGAGAACACTATCGCATTTGGAGGCGTTGCAACAGGTAACATGAAGGCAAAGGAGGCGCTGAGAGTACCAGGCAGCATAACGTACAAAGGATTGATCTTGACAGACGTGGCCTGCAGTGAAAGGGAGAGAATCATCACACTGGAGGCATTTCAAAAGGAAAGCAAAGAGAACATACTCCAGAACTTCGAGACACACAGGCTCAGTTCCTTCCCTGGCATTACATCACCAGAGTCTGTTTTGAGCATTTTATAGTGGAATCYGCATGTGGTTAAAGATAAATTTGCTCTTGTTCACTATCCCACAATACTCAGAAACACTGCTTGATCCTTTCCTGTTGTTTGTTTTGCTGCATGGTATAATTCAGAGTTCTGGTCAAATTCATCTAGTAATCTTTTGTTTGACCTCAGACCACTTTTTCGGAGGGTTTGCCAGGTTAACAGAGGGATGTGATTATAATTACTAGGCATGTGGAGTAACACCCTTAGACTTTACACAAACTTAGTGGGATTCAGAACTTAAGTGCCAATTTAAGTTACTGATAGCTCAGCACCCTTGACTGGGATAATTTTACTTGGATGAAATGGTCCAGAATAAACTGGCTGTATTTTCCAAATTAAAGAACAAAATTACCTATTTTTCCTGCCTGTGCTTCAATGTCAGTTCTGCTCAGAAAAGGCAGAAATTACATCTGCTTTTAGAGCAAAAACTTACCAGGTTTTCCTCCTTAAAGTTTAAAATTGTTCTGGCTTATTCTGAGAAAATGACACATTTTTAATAATTGGGCCTATCACTTTCTATATGCTAGCATAAAAACATGAAGATGAAAGAACTGTCCAAAGGAATGAATAGAAAGTCCTGTGGGTTTTTTTGTTTGTTTTTTTTTAAATTCTGAGTTGGTGGTTCAAATAGAAAAGGACCAGAAGTAACTAATGTTTGGTGACCTGCATTAAAGAAGTGAATCTCACTTCACTTTCTCCAGCACCAAGGGGTACACCTTACAAATGAGCATTGCAGTGGCCTTGAACTGACCTCCTTTTTGGTGAGGGTGAAATGGGACAGGCATCTTTAATTAGTTTCTTCCCCTTAAAAGTTGGTTTCTCAGAGTTCAGGCATACAGACAGGGCAGTTTGGAGAAAGCTGGCATTCCCACTATCTGTCTGCTTATGATGCCATAAATATCACAGTGATGCCAGGGATATAAATCTGACTCTGTCTAACACCACCAGCTAAAGACACTATTCATTAAGCTATGCTGTCAGATGGACTGTTTCATTGCTTGCTTTCAGAGTTACATCAGAGCAGCATACAAGACAGTAAAGCTGATATTGCTTTGCCACTAGAGACTGTCAGTTTATATCTGGTCTTCCAGTTGATAGGATAACAGGATGGAAGTAATTTTAATCTTACCAGGGACGAAAAGACAGGTAGGAAGAGAGTGGCTGTGGCAACATTACTGGTGCACTCGGTGAAGACAGCTATAGCAAGTGAAATTATTACAGCAATGGCCCATGGTGGGACAGATCCTAGCGGAGTCATCTGCTGACCCAGCCAAGCTGAGAGCCCAGAGTCCTGACAAGAACAAAAGGTGTGTTTCAGTGAGACTTAGAACCCCTGGCTTAGGAACAGGGAACTCTCACTATGCATAACATTCCTGGCAAATAATCCTAAAGGACGCCTGAAACCAGACACAAAAGGCACAGCTAGATCATGCACAAACTGAAGAAACAACATTCATGAAAGTAAAATGATCTTTCCCAAACACTAAAGGAAATTCCTTGCCAACCAGACATGATACTCGGTCCCACTTTCCTGATTTTCCTGAAACTCAAATACTTCCTCAAGCTTTGATTACAAAGTTATGTTTTTTGCTAAACAGAAACATGACATTATTGCCGAGGCTACTGCAAATACTTAATGAACCACTCACAAGATTCCTGGCATACGTTTCTAAGGTTTCCAAAGATCCTGACTTTGTATGAGTGCTCTATTTTTTGAGCATTAACAGGGATTGACTCAAACAGCTTACAAAGCCTTCTGCTATTGAGACCAAATGGACAGGACCACAGGCCGCGGCCTCCAGATCCAAACACTGATGAATGTTGCACTGCAGAGCTTTAATTTATCCTATGATTTAAAAAACTTACTAGACAAAATTTAGACCTGAATAGGAATTTCCCCAAAGTCCAGCACTGTTGAAATCTAAAGCTTTGATTTAGACCCATCTTAGTAGTGATGAAGGAAACAACACGGTTGGCCTCAAGATTCTTGCCTGTTTCAGGAACTCAGCTGCCTTTTCTGTGAATTTATGAACATTGGATCAAACCATGGGCTTACATAATGCAGTACCTTGCCCGACAGCAGCCACTGACAAAAGATCCAAGAAACCCCACTGTAAACAATTATGGAAAATATCTACACACCAGGTATTTCTTCCTGACCACTTCAGTAATGTTTTTTTTTAAATCTGAAGATTTATGCCCGTTAAACAAACCTCAAATGTTCTGAAACTTTCATATGTGTTATCTATACTTCTATTTTTCTAGACAGGACTGGGACCAGGGAATAACACAAATAAGAAAGGTTGCTCTTCTGGTCTGTTCAGCTAGTGAAGATCCCAAACTACTTGGCAGACTACAAGAGCTCAGATATATTGAAGAAACTTAGTCAAAGAATACAAATTCCTGTGAGAAGGAGGCACAGGTATTCACCTCTCCTTCCAGTTTTAGATCTTTACTGGGCCTGAATTTGGGTGCATGCCCAGTAATATGGGACAAGATAACAATGAGGGAAGCCTGTCTTTGAGTCAGAGACCCATATATGTCAGAACATACTGTGCTTGCATCAGCCAAAGCGAAGCCTCCTCCCAGCAGCAGCACAATACTCCAGGGCATCTTCCTCTGAACCACATTCCACTCTAGCAGCGGGGCTGATAAAAATGGCTTTGTCAAATCTGAAGCGAGAAGCGAAAAGCAGAACATTTGTTGGGAGAGTGAAAAGACTTTGGCTCCTGCTCTACAAGACACTAGAGGAAGGGCCCCGCAGGCAGAGGCATGTTACTGGGAGACCCACACATCTCAGGGTAGTGGTAATGAATGGGGACCATGTGCCAGCCCTGACCAAGAAGTGAGGAAAGAGGCATGCAATTCCAGCACATGTTCCTGCCAATACCATTAGCTGGAGCCTGGCAACTGTTTCACAATTTCTCTTTCAAATACCTTCTTCAGTCTCCTCAGGGTCAGAACTGCTTCGATTCCATTTAATGAATTTGGGTTTACTGGCAGGAAGGATAAACAGTAGCAGGGCAATAAAAACAGCAACGGTGGCATCACTGACAAATCTAAAGAAGAAAAAAGAAAGTAGGTTAGAAAATAGGACACCTTTCTCCTAGAAGATGGCTGCCTTCCAGCATTGCAAGCACTGTTCTATGTCATCCTGCTTGGGGTTCGTACAACACTTAGCACAATGGGTCATTAGTTCACGACTGAGGCCTCTCAGACCTGCCACAACACAAGACAGTAATAAATGAAACCAGCTATAATACACATTAATAACCAAAGACGGAGGTCATGATGCCTCCTGGGAGCATGGTTCCTTCTCTGTGGGGAAGCCAAAGATTCAAAGGTGGTAACCCAAACAACAATGTGGAAAGAAACAGCCTAAATGATTTTCCCATCACACCTGTTATGTTTTTAACATGGCACAGACATTACGTAAAGAAGCCATTCAAATCACTGAACCAATTTTCCAGTAGGTTCTCTATATACTATTGTTTAGAGATGGTATTACCAAATGCTCAGTGACACCGCAACTGATTGGAGCTCATACAAATCAGATATTAATGAGTACATCAGTGTGACTGAGACTAGCATTGCCGAATTTTCTCTTCCTTTTGGAGGTTCAGCTTGCTCCATGTCTCAGTCTCCAGCCTTCATTATAATACAAACTGGCAAAGATCATTTGCTGATCTCACACATGAGAGGTAGGAACATGCCCAGCAAACATACAAATTCAGAAAAGGTTGGGATGAATGGCCCCATAAGTCAAAGGGGAGTGTAAGAAAGAGGGAACATGTTCATTGCTAAGATGGTACAAGATGAAAAAACAAACAAACTTACTTATCTCCTCTTGGGAAGAGTTTTGGGGCCCAGCCTGTTACAAAGCCTGGGTGTCTGCTAAACCACAACAGAACCAGCAAAACAAATATCACGATGATATTGAATTCAGCATAAGAGATAGGGCCTAATTTCTTCAGTTCTGCCTTCAGCATGCTGTATGCAGCTTTTTCTTTAGCAGTTTTCTCTGTCCCGCAGCCCCAGCTTTTTTTTAAGCTTTAAGAAAAAGGAAGAAGAAAATACTGTAAGTATTTACATACTAGAGGGATTTAACAGGCTTGCCACTCTGAAGCTGTCCCTCCTGGGGGCAGACACAGACCAGAGCAGAGGTCAGGAATAGAGGAATGACAACAGTGTCACAGTATTTCATGGGGACATGGCAGTTCTCACAGAAGGATGGGATCTATGAATGTATGTAAGTCTCTGTCCAATTTGGAGCAATCTGGGATGAAAAACTCAGTTTTGAATCAATGGCTGCAAAACAGATGTGCAAGTTCTCCTCAGCCCTTTCTTCAGATCAAAAATCTCAGGCAGAGTTGAAAAAGGTGATTTTGTCTGAATATTAAGAACACCTAAAGGTTTGTCTTAGCGCAACAGCCCCCTGAATGAAAACAGGTTTCCAAACCTCAAAAGTTGCTGTGAAATGGAATTGCTGTCTGCTGCAAAATGAATAACATGAATAACTTCTCACTGGGTTTGTTTTATCCAGAAGCTTGTTCTCAGTGAGCTGATCTACCCAATATCATGTAGTTCATACTTACTTGAGGCCCATGAAAGAGCACTGTAGCCAAAGCCAAGCTAGTGTCAACATCAGAAGCATGTTTGGGAATGCAAACCCAAACCAGGAAGCAAAATTCACAACATCATTATTGTTGGGGTACAACCTGAAAAGAACAGAACAATACTTTCTCTACTGTCAAAACATTTAGGAATCTACCCTCTCTTTAATATGTGCTAGTGAGAATTAGGTAATCCAGGACAATCATTACAAATAATCATAGGCAACATTCATAGCCTACTGAAGTCAATAGGAAGACTGCCCTGGATTTCAGAGCAGGTCTTAAATCATCCTCAGTTAATTTTCACTGCATTTTACTCTAATGCATATAGCAGTTCATTATTGATATTTTAGGTCTCAGTAAGGCAAACACTGCTGAAAGATCTCCTACACCTTCTAGGTACCTCTCACTTCCAACACTCCTGCTCATTTATTCTCTGACAGCATGTTGCTTTCCTCCTCCCTGTTTGTAACACTAATAGGAAAGCAAGAATTTTCTCTTCCTGAAATTAATAACTGCACTTCCACTAACTTCAACAGAAGATAAGGCTTCTACTTGGCTTAAAAGAATGAAGCCAGAGTTTTAGCAGCAGCAGCTTTTAATTCCTCCCTACATCCACCAATTACATCTGGAAGAAAAATATCAATAGCAGATTTCCAGCTGGGTCTTAAAAGTTCCACTTTGGCCAGCTGGGTGTTAAAACCAATGGATAATGTGGCTGCTGAGGCTTGAGTCCTCCAAAAGAAGGAAGGAATGCCGAGGGACTGGTGTAGAGTCTGTAGAATTTCCACTGCAGAAATGATTGCATTTAATTCAATTCCCAAGCTCAGCTTAGCAAGAGAGTATTTTGTGCATACCTCCTTTCCTTTACAAGATCCATGCAGTTTCCACAGCCATAGCATGGAGGAATAACGTTACAGGAGTTTCCATGCTATTTTTAGCTCTCTGTGGTGCACTTATGAGAAGAGTTAATCATACATTCTTCTCATGCTCCTCACTGAGGTTCCTCTGCTGACGTGCTGCATTTTAGTTGGGAAGGAGGAGGCAGAAGAACCAATATCTCATGATCAATCAGCTCTCTGCAGATTACAAGCAAGTATTTCCAAGCTCCTCAGGAGACCTATAATATCAGCACCTAGCTGCCTAAGAAAGGCTGCAGCAGAAAAGAGAGGCCCACCGCTTCATACACATTCCTCACTCTCAGTTCATCAACTGGTTATCGCTTAGAGTTTTCAACTGAAGCTGTCAACTAAGAATTTAGTCTATTGGTCTGAGAAACAGTGAGATAGTGTAAGTGGAAGGAAAAGCAAGAATCACTTACTGATTCATTTGGCCTTTCAACACAAGGTTTGGCCCTGTTCCAGTGAGTGTTGCAGTTCCTCCAATGCTGGCAGCATAGCATATACAAAGTGTCATTCCCTTGCGTATACGTTTCCTCATTTCCTTTTGCTCAGAAGATGTGGGGTCATCAGGGACTTGTCCATTGCTTATGACTAGACACAAAGAACATAACTTGCCTCAGGTAAAGCGAGGGAGGCAGAGAGTTCAAGACAGCGTCTACAGGCTCAGTGCTTCTGGTTTGTCTATGCCATTTATTTTAATTCAGAAAAAAAACCAAATAATGTCCCTAAATACTTTAGACTCATGTTCATGAGGAGCTGAAAAGAGAGGTTGTCTAAACGTTACAGTGCTAGCACAAGACTGATAGTCTTGGTCTACATGACTCAAGGATAGTGTGCCACAGCTCCCTAGCAGCAATTTCCTATTTCACAGAGAAGCTTAACACTGTCCAGGTATTGCAGTCACTGGAACTCTTTCAATACCAGAGTAAGAATCCAGCTAGCTTTAACAACTGTGGATATGGCAGAAAAAAACAAACAAACAAACAGAAAAAAAAACAACAACAAGACCAAATTCTTGTCTGACATAACTGTTAAAGTCAATATGTTATGTCGGTTTACATCAAGTATGAAATTTTGCTGCTGTGTCCATTGTTCTCTGAGGTTAACAAACTAATCCTGAAGTCTGACTGGAGTAACTGAGCAGGACAATGCATTTATGGCAATTACAACCAACTCAACAATGCTAAGGAATATTTTTCACACACACCGGTTACCTTTACTATAGGTTAGGGAAAAACTAGTCAGCAAAGCCAAGCAGTTCCTTCTAAGTGGACAGAAATGCAGCAAAATTATTATTACTGGTCTGAGAGCAGAAGTCTGTTTTGGGGAGTCAAGAATCAATATTAAAAAGAGCATTTGCAAATATAAAAACTTATTTTCAATACAACTGTTCAGAAGCTAGAAATTAGCAACCTTACAGAGCATTCTGTGACCAAGTGGCAGCTTTGTGGTCTTGCACATCTCACATAAGCATGGTGCCTGAGCTTCCCACAATCATAGTGCATTCTCCTTTCACAAGTGAGGTAAGAGACGAATTCAGAGAAGATCAAGGTCATATCTAAACTATGCTTCAAGGACCAAATGAATACGGCAGTTGTGGCAGCCTCATAACAGGGCAGTGTCTGGCCACACAAGCATCATTCTCTCACACCTCTCTTCAATGGGCATGTGAGCCACAAGAGGGGAAGGGTACGTCCCAGGCAAAAGGCTTGAATTATGGAACATGGTATGCAATACCAGCATTTGCACTCATTCTTGCACAAGTCACACAGGAAATCATGACTGATCAACTTGCTAGTTCAGTGAAATCACATCTCCTTGAAAATCCCCAGGACAATCCTTCCTCCTCTGAAAGAGGAAGGCACCATAGCTCTGTTCATCAATGATACAACACAGCCCTCTGTACCAACACAGCAAACCAGTGAGATCACAGGGAATGAATGTGTGTGTGGTTCAAGTCAAGTGAAACATTGCAGAGTCAGAGCATAGACGAAAGGAGTCAAGCATCAGGGTAAGATCATATTTTAAAGTTTTCCAAAGACCAGTTTATCTGCCATGAGAAGAGAAAGCTTTTGGTCAAATGACACCAGATCCTCTCTTTCACACAGCTTTTAAAGTATTCCTCCTTCTTTCCCCCATCTCCACATATGATCTGGTCAATAAGGGTATATTTATTACACCAGGAACAAAATAGGTTGAGATTGCACAAAGTTTTTCAAGCATTCTTACATGACTTAGGAGCTCAGTCCCCACCAATAATCACAAGATTCAGAAAGCGGGGTGATGGGGGGCTTTGGAAGATATTTCTCACAGGATATGCTTTTCACATCCCTGAGCAGGCAGTTAATTCCAGGGAAACTGTGGGGGGATGAGCTCAGCTTGGAGGAAAGAACATAACAATCTGTGTTGGATCTAGAACTAAGCACAAGAAAATGGCAGCCACCAAAACTGGAAGTCATTTTGGAAAAGCTAAATGTGATGCATTTCAGGGCTTTCATTCAAGTTACCGTTCTCTCTCCTTGGGAAAGGTCCAGAGAACTTCTCTGAGACCAGTGAGCTTTGAGTGTAGCACGTTCAGTGGTATCAACCCGCTCCTTAGTGGTCCCTTACCCTGCACTGAAGTGGGATCTGATGCATCCTTTTCCTCCAGCTCAATCACTGCATTAGTTTGCCCGCTTGCTTCTTCCATCATTGTCAGATCCTGCTCTGTGTTGTCCATTTGATCCAAGACAGCCTGGACAATGGGAACCATCATAGCAGTGGTGGCTGTGTTACTTATCCACATGGACAGGAAGGCAGTAACTCCCATGAATCCCAGCATGAGGCTGAAAAGAGAGAAACAGGCAGAGGAGAAAGGAGTTAAAAAAACCAGACATCGCTAGGCTTTATGGTCATTCTGACCTAGAAAGCAGAGCCCAGACAGGAATGCGCGTAGCCGCCAGCAATGCAAAGCAGGACCAGATTCCCCCCTAGGACAGCTCTGCCACCTTCACTGAAGGAATCTCAGAAAGGCATTTGACTCCTTGGTCTGCATATGATTAATCCTGCCATCATTTTGTCCCCAATGGCAAGCACCTAGATTTTAGCCAGATTAAAATGAAATAAAATGGTAGTTCTGTAAGAGCAAACCGTAAAACAATGTTATTTCCCTGATTATTACCATTAAGATAGAAAACAACACTTTTGGATCTTGCAAATTTGACTTTTGGCTGTAGATGCAAAATAATGGATACTGGATGCTCTTCAGCACCACCACCTTTGCTAGACTTAACTCTAGCCACAGAACTGGCACCACTTAATCATCCCTAAATAAGCATGCCGCTTCCCTAGGTGCTGACTGGACCTCCATTCACAGAGATGGTGAGGAGGACCTTGCATCACTGATGGCTTGGGGCTGTGACTGAGGGCATTCACCTAAACAGTGAAAGCCAGCACATACAGTAATAGGTCAGCTGGGTAACAATAACACAGTTAACATAGAGTTTTACAGAGATTCTGACTAAAACAGAGAGCAAGGGTAGGATTTATCTCAGCTGACTTCAGACACAAACAACACAGGTACCTTAATTCTACTTACTGCTTTGCAGTTGATGGGCATTTTTTGAGCATGAATCATCTGCCCTATTTAGATATCAGGTTTCAGGTGAGATGAGTTTTATCTCTGAAAATGCCTGTCCCTTTTTGATGACTGCACAGACTAGCTATTTGAATCAGAAGTGAATGCCTGTGTTTGGAAAATTGAATTCCATCTGAACACTCTCATCCAGGGATCAAACCATGAMCTCAGTGGAAAATGTAAGAGACTATAGAGTTAGAGGCTGAAATTAATATAAAAATATTTTAAATCCATTCAAGACATTTAGCAGACAACTGAGAAACTTGGAGCTTGAACCAGCTCATACTGAATCTGTGGAAATGTTCCTTTCAGCTCAGAAGAGAGCTGGCCATGCTTTAGTCACAGGTGTTATCCTGTGATGTTGTTCTTGGCTACAGGATGATAAACTGTTCTTGCAAACAGACTTCATCCCTGGTAACTCTGCGTAAGGGCAACAAAAAAGTTATTGGAGCTTCCTTTCTGTGCCAACCATTGCACACCCTCCCTGGGCCTCAGCTGAGTTGGCACAGGCTGGAAAGAGGTCATGTAATGCTCTTACAGTGCAGGTTTCACCCCAAGAATCAGCAGGACCTTCAGCGCAATCCTTTTGTGGAGATTCCACTGTTCAACAGAAATTGCGACGATTAGCCCCCCAATGAAAAGCATGTTTGTTTCCTTTAGGTACTGCAAGCAAACCTGAAACACAGAGAAGGTAGGTCAGGGGCCTCAATGTAGCCTCTTGCTGGCTTTATCAGTACACATTGCCTTCCACCCTCCCAAAGCCATTCACCACACCAGGCCCCACTCCAGCATCGGCAGCAGGAGCAGTTGCAGCCTCAGAGCTACTTCCAGTTTCCCAAACTCTTGATTATTTGTTTAGGTGTTGAACTGGCTAGTACAGAGACTGTTACTACAGCATGAACRTTCTTTTTTGGATCACTAGGAGTTAATAAAGTACAAAATGACAGCAGTTTTCTAAAAGATTGTTAGGGGCTCAAAGTATTGTGTAGGTACCAGGGATGCTAACCTCTAAAACAGATTTCTCAGCACCTTTAGAATTCACACACTTCCTTACTAACTTCTTGGCCAGTAGTAAGCATGGGCTACAGTACCTAAATACAGTTTCACTCCCTTGGGCTAAAGCACTACCCTCCCACTGGCACAAACAGCCAGGCATCCTTTAGCAGAACGAGCTTTGGAGGGGACACTGTGCTTGCTGGCAACATGCTGTCTACCCTTTCAGAGGAAGTTTGCCCGATGCATTTTGAAATCTCCCATAGGATACATCTGCACTTGGAAGTAATGGCTGTCTCATAAGATGGGTATGAACACACAAGCTTCAGCATCAGACCTTGCCTACTGAATCAAGAGTAACTCCACAAGCTGCTGGCATTAGAGGGATGCTCTACAGCAGGATCCACACTTACAGATGGACTTTCCCCTCTATCACCCCGAGCCCCATACCCCTTACTTTCTGGCAAAAGGTGTATTTAGTTCAGCATGTTCGTATACATGAATGCTGAATACTGCTTAATATTTTCAAGAACAGCACCACAGAAGTGGAAGACTTCACTATTAAACTTATTTGCTGCATATTGATTGGAGGATCAGAGCAATGGATACCCTGTACTGGATCTGAATTCATCCTTACTGTTTTAGAGTCCTGAACTCCAAGCAGAGGGAAAAATACAACAGGCATGAGGGAAGTAACAGCCAGTGGGATAACTTCAGTGCACCAGTACACAGCCATGATGATGATGACATATGCACATTTGGCCTCCTGCAATACAATGGAAGACACATTTAAGCATAGATATTTGTTCTTAAATATGAGAAACACACTCCTATCTCTTATAAAGGGACCAAACTTTCCATTGTCTGCAGCTTAACAAGGTATGCAGAAATAGGCAGTAGGGACATGAGGATTTAAACTGTTACATTTTAAGCCTTGTTCTGAAATCACCTGCAGAAATAGATCTTTTTGGCCTCAGTGRTTGTTCTAATGCACCCATGTGGAACGCACGGTGCGAAGGAAACACACCTTCCGCAGCCAGGTAAGTACGCTGTTCAGTGCTCAGCTGCCCCTTGGCAGCTGGTGTAAGCAGGAGATTCCACGTCTAGGAGCCAAGAACTTTTAATAGTCTTTATGGATTTTGGCATTTCTATTTTGAGTATTTATTTTAAAATGGATGGCTAAATTTCCCAGTGTGGATGATTAGACTGTCTGAAATTCACATGTCCTTGAGGTGTATCCAGTCAGACACCTGAGCACAGAAACATGCTGCATTTCTGAACAATTTAGAAGTTCTTAGGGAACTCTCTTATCTTTTTTTTACGGCTAAGCACATTCCAGTATTAATTATTTTCCCAAATCATACTGTGCTTATTGAATAAGGGGATTCCCTAGATTAGAAATGTTGTAACATATCTGTTTACACAAGTTGATCAGCCATTTCTGTTACCTAGCCTTCCTTGGCTTATACTTTCAAAATTGTTAGGAGAAGCAAGCATTCATTAGCTGACAGTAAACAGAGTTTTAAAGCTTAAGTCTAAGTGTTCTTTAGTTCACAATTTGCTCATATTTAGAGTATGTGTTTATAGGATCTTATTCTAATGCAACAAATGGGACTTTATTGCAACAATAAATAGTGGTATAGTGACATTTAAATTGCTGTAAGGTGATATTTATGAAGAGGAGTGTTGTCTTCCTTCATTTTGTTGAGAAGCTTTTTAAGGAAACAGAAAACATGGTAAGTAATATGATTTCTTTTCAGGTTTAGAGAAAATTAATTATAGGACATGTTTTGAAATGAATAATTCTTCATAGACTAGAAGATATCTAACAGAATTTATATATATTTCTTCCCGTAATAAATGTGAGATGAGCTTGTGATACAATTTTAAGCTGTACAACAGTAATTAAATGCTAGAACTGATGATGGTTCATCTGTTGCCACTACAAAAGACATGAAAACAACAACACTAAGTGCCTGAAAGAGAATATTACTCTTGAATAAAACACAACACAAAAGAAACACTAGTTTTGTAAAGTGGAGAGTAAATAATTTACATAAAGTTCAAAAATACAACCATGCTTATAAATTAACTATGACAACCATAGCCAATTCAAACAACCAAAGTTCTAGGATTAAAAAAAAAAAAAAGTATAACTGTGATTTATAGGAACAGTCACAGAATGTTTCTTTGGCATCTCTGGACAGTCCACAGGAAACAGTGATTTGCCCTCTCCCTGGGAGCTGAAAAAGCAGTTGCTGATGGAAATGTTACACTCCCATTGTGAAATACTGTAATTTCCCAGATTAGAGTGGTGACACAATATTCCTACAAATGCTAGAAAACCAAAGAGATACTTATTCTTCTGGGAATCAGCTTTCCTAGTATTGATCATGGCAGTGCCTAACAGTCAGAAATCAGTCTTTCTGTGAAGCACCTGTGTTCAGCTGAAAGGCAGGGTGATACTATTCCACCAGGGAAACCAGAAGGGGTGGCAACGCTGTTTGCACACGTGCATGAGGCTTTTCTCTAGTTTAAAACGCACTGAACCACCACAGGTCATTCAGAAGAAAGTTTGGTTTTAGCATTATTATTATTAGAATAGCCTCTAAAGCTCTATTGGACTAAAATACTGCAAAGTGAGGTTTCGTTCTTTGCCGGGAAGGTGGCGAGGTGTCACGGACCAGTCGTCGCCGGGCTGCTCGGCTCCGCCGGGAGCGGGGGCACCGCGGGCGGCCCCGGCAGCGCGCCCTCCGCCGCACCCTGCCCGGTCCCATCGCCGGGACGCCC
>NW_020450647.1:339860-399788 GCF_003343035.1 Apteryx rowi
GGGGGCGACGCGTCCCGCCCGGCCGGAGGGGACCCGCCCGCCCCGGCGCCGAGGGGACGCGGCCCGGGCCCCGGTCCTGAGGGGGCACCGGGCCGCCCCTCTGCCCGTGGGCGCTGCCCCTGCCATCCCCGCAGGAGACCCTCAGCCCACGGGGACCGGCCCTGCCACCCAGAGCCCCCATTTCATCCAGGGCATCTCTATTGCTCCAGCCGTGAGGGTGTTTTAAGAAAATCCTCCCTGTTCATAGTGCTTACGGGAAGCTGCCACTAACAACAGATTCTCATACTGCGTATTATCTGTGGGGACTAACGTGCTGGTACAAGGCTGCTTTCACACTTTGGACTACCGGATGTCCTCCTGTCAAGGGAGGATCTCTCACTCATTTAAGCAGTGGTGAGGAAGGAACGAACTACTTTAGGGAACTGGAGAGTTAAAACCACAGTGGGGTTCTCCCCAAAACAAAGGTCTGTGCAGGCATGCATGGCTGTGCTTCGTGGCCTATTATTTTGTGAGGGTTTGTGTGTTTGTGATCTGGATTAAAGATAACCCAGAAAGGTTAACTCAAAGGTTATCTTTAATCCAGTTCATTTCAGTGATTTGGTCTACAGTGCAGCCACACAATCAGATGTGATGGCACTACTGAAGGGGCGGCAAGCCCAATCAGAAGGGCAGAAAAGGACAGCTGGTGGCACGGAGGGAGGGACTGGAAGCTGCACCAAGGACAAAGAATTTGTTGACATTCTGTGCATTGCTTCTGGGATGTCAACAGCCCCCTGAAATTGATGGCAGCAGGAATCATCTTGACAATTTGATCCTGCAAACTCTTAATAAAGTCTTACCAAGGGGTTACTCACAGAAATAAAGAATTTCAGATCCCACACCAAGTAATGAGGGAGCTCTGACTACAGCTTGCACTATTTGTCCTCTCCTGACCAGAGGGACTTGAGTGACAGTTCAAAACAAGACACTCCAATGTAGCTGTTCTGTTTGTAAAAGCAATGAACGTCCACTCAGAAATATAGTAGCCAACCGGATCTGTACAGATTCCAAATCTTCAAACCTTTAGCAGCAATCCCTCTGGGTAACTTACCAACACAGAAGAAACTTCACACCAGTGTAGAGCCTCGCAGAAAGTGGGGAACCAGCCAAAACTTGCATTCCTGTGGCCAGTCTCCAGTGAAGAAATGCTCCCTATTCAACAACAACAACAACAAAAAACACTACAAACTCTTGAATAAGAAAATGCAAAGAGTTAACTCTAAAGGAGTTGTACTAAGGTTAACTTTATCTAAGAGACCAGTGCAAATATGATCTGCTGTCTTGTTATTTAAAGAGATGCAGTGCAGTAAATAAACAATCATGCAGCAAGTCAATTAGCCAGTCCATGCCTCAGTTTCCCTCTTTGTCAAGTACAGACAAGGGAATCAATATTTCTTTACTCTGCAGAGCTTATTTCAAGCTTGCCTTCAGTGTGCCATCCGAAGTAAATTCTGTGATATGGAACAAACCAAAAAAGGCTTCACAAAAAGAACAAGCGACTGCATACTTGGAAATCAGAATGAAAGATACTGAAGTACCCTCTTCATTGTCATGAAGGGCAACCACATAGGCAGAAAAAAAGAATATTGGGTGAGAAAGAATGAGAAAGAAGATGTCTACATTCAGAGAAGGAGGTGGAAAAGTTGTGCAATGCATAGTCAAGGTTTAGGAAAGGGAGAGCATGACTGGATGAAATGGGGGAGGAGAGCAGTAACGATGCAGGCTAAGGCTGGGCGCTGTTCTCAAAGGGTTCAGCATGCTCCAGCAGAGAGAAGCACAGAGGACTGTGTTCGATTTGGCAAGTCTTCCAGCAGTTCTCCATCCCCCTCAAATCTGTGCATACAGCTCAGATACATTTGGTACTGCCTGGATCAGAGAGTGCTACAGGAACAGCAACTCTTTCACATAACTTGCCCATGAACTTCCTCATCAGTGTGCCAAGGGGCTGAAAGGAGGACAAAGCTTTGGCCTCTTGCTTTCCGGAACTAGTCTGACAGGCAGGCAAAAGGAAGCTGCAGAGAGACCTTGTGCTTACAAAGCCTCCAGCAGGAGAACTTTTAGAGGATTCAAAAAGAGCATTCAAACAAAAATCTCCCACAGCCTGAAATTCAGCTCACGGTAATTGAACACTAACTGCAGACCTTCAAGAGAAAAATCCTTCCCTCTAGTCAGTGCTTCTCTGAATATAGCAGAGACCAGAGCAGTATTTACAAGGACTGAGATATGTGGTTTCACAGCCTTCAACTACTGCTTTAAAGGCAGTAGGTGAAAATGGCTTTTGGTGGCAGACACTATTCGGATGCTGAAACTTGTAGCAGCCTTTGGGCTAAATTCTGATACCCTGTCATTGAATAGTATCTTGCTCTTACAGAGTTCTTAGTAGTAAATTTCAAATCACTTTACAAAGGAAGCCAAATCTTTGTGTTAAGAGGAGACTTAGGCACGGAGTGGTGACATGAAGTGGAACTGGGAGTTGAATCAAGTCTCTTGTATCTTGACCCCTTTCACTGGTTACCAGCCCCTACTGCTCCCATTTGCTGCTGTATGTACTGTTTTCCACCCCAATAAACACAAAGATTTAAAAGCATTTCAGGAACAGTAACCAAGTGAGTTTTAGAAAAGCCTTATGACTTTTGTTCCCATTCCGTAGATTGTTACACTAAAGCCTGAGGGTGTGTTGATAGTC
This sequence comes from Apteryx rowi, assembly GCF_003343035.1. Classification (NCBI taxonomy): domain Eukaryota; kingdom Metazoa; phylum Chordata; class Aves; order Apterygiformes; family Apterygidae; genus Apteryx; species Apteryx rowi. The sequence continues at coordinate 342,586 of NW_020450647.1, forward strand.
TTTTCTCAATATCACGTAAAATGCGGCAGAGATGGGAGGAGAATTCAGATTTCCCAAGGGCATGATGCAGCAACAGAGCCGAGCCCACCTAACAGCTTGCTGCCACTGACTAGGGGAGGTCTCATGCCTGCCAGCTTGCCCTGGATTTCTTGTTGCTTCCCAGCCACTGGCTCTGGAGGTTACTGGWGTCCTCCCTCAACTGACTGAACTGACAGAAAACTAACTCAATGAAGAAAGCGGAATGTTTTCGGCTGAGTTAGTGAGCTGAATAGGTGCARTGAAGTGTCCCGTGAGCACCAGAGCCAGCACAAAAGGCTGGGCCAGTTACGCCTGGGGTGGGAACAGTGGTGGCTGAGATGGTAAAGGCTGCTCATTTCAGAAGCAGCAAGTTTGTAGATGAGCTTAGCAGTGCTATCAAGCCACACGCAGAGCCTTGCAATCTTCCTCTTGTACGAGAGATACTAGAATAAATGTAATTTCCATACGATATGAGYACTCAGAAATAGGACACTGCCAGAGACTAGATAACAAAGGCTGACATGCATTGTTTGGGTTAGTGGACAGGGACCAGAAGAAGTCCCTTGGGGAGGCAGGAATTCCAGGATCATCAGTCTAGGTGGAAATATTGGAAAGATTTTAGTACAGTCTGGCTCATTCCCACAAAACTGCTTTTTTTGATGCATCCCATCCACTACAAGCCAATGTCCCAGTTGCTGCCCTTATCTCTGGATAGGAATGTTCTGTGGCAAGAAGGCTTTACAGGTAGCAGTTGATTAATTTAGTTACAGATATAAATATTTTCTGCCTCTAATTCAAATGCGGGCCAGCCACACAATTACAAACTTGTTTGCCTGTTTAAAAGCAATCTGTTTGACCTACAAAACTGCTATCCCCTATCAAGACAAAAATGCTTCTCACATTCTTTTTTAAGTTATTACAGTGTTGCAGACTCCATGCAGCACCCAGAGATACAAAATTTTAACAAAATTATATTAATGACTGACTGCAAGTACTCTGATACTTGACACTGAGAAACAAAAGCCAAACAACTGATCCTGAGACATGCTAGGATTTAGCAGAAAAAGATCATTCTTCTACCCAGGCTTTTGAAGATCACATTTAAAAAACGACCAGTTCAGAACTTACCTCTGTGTGATGCTTTACTTGAAAAGATGCCTAAAAGAGGTCTTGTACAACAATGTTATGCACTGGAAGATTTACATGGGATTTAAATAGAAAGAGTTATTACTGGCATTCAGCAAACAACATTGTTTCGTTACCTTCTGTTTTCCCTCCAGTCAGTACTTTCACAGCCTCTGCCAGTCCACTGTGTTGCTTTAGGAGTATCCTTCGACTAAGTTCCCAGTGGAGCATCTGATACTTTTCCAAGAAAAGCTTTTGAGACTCTGAACGAACAGTTCTTTCAGTACAATCCCTGTGCCCAACAACTTTCTACATAAAAGCCCTCATTATGAATTTTGAGTCAGTGGGGTTTTCTCAGTCAGCGTGTGATCAGGCTTTCTTGCCCTAGAATTGGTATTTCCTGTATAGATTGCATGAAGTCCTAAAGTACATTCAAATGCTGCACAGGCTAATGACTAAAAAAGCAAAACCAAAACAAGATCACATTAAAATTTTGATTTGTAATTGGCAACTCTGTAATCCTCTCCTTTAGCTGCCATCTCATTAACATATTTCTTCAAAAGCCTTTTCTCTGCTTCATTACATAATTTGTGTTACAAAATCCCCCCAAAACCCACCAATTATTCCCAGGTCTAGATGGGTTATTGGGCTTCTTTTTTCTTCTTTTATTTTTCCCAGAGAAAAATGGGGGTTGGAAGGGGCTTTTATGGTTGTAGAATGAACCACACTGAATTGACAGCCAAATTCTCAGTAACACCTGGGATATCTGTAGTATACGGCATTGCAATACATTATGCAAATACTACTGAATGATTTTTACCAATAGCTCTGCAAAGTAGAAGAACTAATATTATCGTCCCCATTCTACAGACTGAGAAGGTCAGTTCTCCTGTATCTCATTATACACCGCCTTGCATGGTCTATTACATCAAAGAAGAGCTCATCACTTTGCACTGCTGTAAAAGATCTATTGTAGTAGCAGATAAGGGAATTTCTAGGCCTTCCATCAGAGAATCCTGAATATACTGATATTGGCATTGAAACAAAGACATGAAATTCTGTTCCTGTTTCTCCCTAGCTCGCAATTCTTCATAAATTCCAAAAAAATAGGGCTGCATAGCCGTTAATATCCCTAAGCAATAAAGCCGCTACATGCCAAAGGGAACTTGCAGCCTGGACTTCTGGCTTACTCTGTGCTGGGCTGAGGGATGACATCTGCAGACCCACCTGAGATCCRGCGCCAGGAGGGGCCTGCTGCATCTGCGGCCTCCGATGGTAAGTCAGTCAGTCCCAACCACGGCCAGATCTGTCCAGGGAGAAAGGGCAAAGCTGGTTAAGGCAGGCTGGAGGTTTCACCTTGCTCATACTCAGATATCTTGAAGTGGTCTGAGGGTCACTGGGGGAAACAGTGGGGTCCAGGTGTCTCCTGGGGCAAGGCTGAGCAGCCACATAGTGGGGCGCAATGAGGCGAGGACAGAGGATGAATGCTGGGCTTCTCCCCAGCGGTGATGGTGGGTGACTATTCCCCCTCTGCTATAGCTGCCTTTCCTCATGAYGTGGGCATTGCCCTTGGCAGGGTGGGCCAGTGTCACCCCAGGGAGGCCAAGGTGCCATGGTGGGTTTGGGAGGCTGGATGCTACCATGACTGCTGCAGCGGAGGTGGCTCCCGTGTACCCCCGCCCTGCCTCCCTGCAACAAATCAGCTATGCAACAAAGGTCCCACAGCCAGTGGCCGTCAGCACGGGTGGCTGAGATAACAATGGCCGTGGTGACATGGCGGGTGGTGGCAGAGCCGCAGGTGGGGGCCACGGTGGCAGGGCGGTCGCAGGCAGAGCCTGCTGTGTGCGGGAGCCCTCCTCGCCGGCAGTGCGGCTGGTGCCTGGGCTGCCTCGCTCACCACAGTGCCCGAGACAGGTGGCTTCGTTCCTGGTTGTCTTTTATGGTGCACCCTCTCCCTCTTCTCTGGCACTCACCTCTGCTTCTGGTCTGGTGGAATACAATGTCACGGTTAYGAGTAAAATATTATCAAAGGTGAGTTCACAGCAGGGGACTGCCATGGTCCCTGGAGGTTTCTCTGTGGATGGGTGCTGGTGCTAACTGTGCGTGGCTGCCAGCACAGGGTGCCAGCGGGAAGGGGAGGTCGAGGCCTGGAGGCTCCCTGCGGCCTCTCCAAGGATCGGCGAGAAAGAGGGTGTCCCACTGCCTGTTGTGCCTTGGAGCTGCTGGCCTGTGGGGTTGCGCGTGGCCAGGCTGCTGCAGCCTCTTGCCTCCCCGCTCAGGAGCCTGCAGGCGGGTGGGAGAGGGCGGATGTGCCCCACCTGTCACGGGCAGATGTGACCCACGTGCCACAGGAGACAGTGTTGGCTGACCCCAACTGGCCTCTTTGCTACAGCAAGAAAGGGGAAAACAGCTTCCCTAACGGGCAGAGGGCAAAACTGCCTTTCTGCTAAATAAACCAGTTACTGTAATTAAACTTATTTGGGAAAGAAGGAAGGAGACACCCCAAAGACCTTCTGAGGACTAGTGAACTAATCTATGTGTGGCTGTAAGTAAACTCGCAGTAAAAACTAATACTTGTCTGGCAATGCTGCTACTTCTCCTTTAAAAAATTTCTGGCTAAGCAGCTGTTCGGGGTGGGCTTATTGCCACAGACACTTTCAGTTTCATTTTTTTCCTCTCAGTTCTTGAAGAAACAAAACTGAGAAGGATAAAGAGAAAAATTATGACTGAAGAGAGCAGATTCTGCAAAAATTGGTAAGAGATCTCTGTGTCTCCACTCGTATAAAGTGTGAGGGTCTCAAGAGTTTGCTAAGATTTTCCTTAATATTATCTGTGCTTCCCTTAATAGAGAGAGGGAGAATGAGACAGGAGGGGGGATATGTGCTGGAAGAGATATAAGTTAGGCTAGCTACTGAGTACTAAACAAAAAGATTTTTAGTTATTTTCACATTTCAAGGTTGCCATTTTCTTGCTGCTTTCCTGTGGAGAGGTTTCTTCCATAGCCTTCTCCGGTGTTGGAGGGTGGAAACGCCTTATTCTCTTTTTACGTAATGTCATTGTGAGTAATTTCACAGCGTCTGGCAGAGGAGTCAGTGGACAGACCATGCCAAACCTTGCAGCTGCCTCAGTTTTCCCTCATGGCTAATGTTCCTTTCTGTTGCTGTGTTTGCAGCTAAGTGACAAAAATATGCAAATTTTCAGGATAATTTGCCATCTCTCATAGAAGAAAAGTCTGAAAGGGGCTGTGAGAGGTCACCTAGCCTGGTGTGTCTCAACTAGTAGCTTGTAGACCATTAGGCAAACTATAGGAAGGAAGACTGTGAAGCACTGCAATTAAAAACAGAGTCAAACCTAACAAGGCCAAACACAAGCAAGGAAACAAAGAATCTGAATTAAAATTAAATTAATAAATAAAGCTTAGACTGAATTTTATTTGATCAGAAAAGAAAACCACCACTCAACCTTGCCCAAAGAGGGCCTGTGGATTTCCTTCTAAAAGATTATAGAGGATCCTTTGATTAAAACAGTTGTTGAATGCTGATAAGATTCCCGGGAAGAACCTACTGCACTTAAAACACTTCTGATAGGTGTCTCTCTAAAGCATTCTTAAAAACTCTGGTAACAGAGATTACAGATCCCCGCAGGAAATGCATTCCAGTGTTCATCCATCCTCATCATGAGAAGCTTCTCCTGATGTCTAAAGCAGATTTCCTTGCTGCAACTTATCTTCCCTGAGAAAATTAGAAGAGTTCCTTGCTTACCTCTCTCCCTGGGGCTTTCTTGCTGTGTCTGCTCTGTTTTGGGGCTGGGCTGTTCCTAATTACGTGGCCTCATGCTGGCTATTCCCTCCACATTGAGAGCCCAGTGAATGTGCTGGGCAGGCTGGTTCTATGACCCAGTCATGATGCCAGGTTCTGTAACAAGGACCAGCACAGACAGCCCAAATGACATCAGCTGCTCTGCCTCCCACCTCTCCGCAGCAGCAGAGCTGAAGTATGCATGTCCTTTCAGGCAGACTTCTGCTCTTGCAGGCCAGCAAGGTTGCATGGCTCACCTTCATCCACCAGGCCCTAATGACTGTCGCTACCTCATGCCAACCATCAGGACCTCCTGCCAGAGTGTCCGTGGCCCATTGCAGTAAAGGGTTTGAAGTGACAGGGACACACCTTACCTCCTGTTGCCCTAGACTTGAATGTCTTTGGGCCTGAAGTAAGAACAGTGAGGCAAACATCCTAAGGCAGGTCCCATGGGATCAGAGCAGGCCCTGCGGGCAGAGGAAGCCTGGGAATCAGCTGAGGCACGGGTCAGCCACCCTGAAGCCATTCCAAGGGGAGCAATAGCAGTTTTATACTGCTGAAAGTTCGCACTTGGGAGCATCTTCAGGAGATCGCACTCAAGCTCTGTTAAATTGTATCTTAATCCTAGTCACCAGTGTCATAAACACATCAATTATTAAAATCAAGCAACTGATTCCTGTATAGACTAAGTGACTCTTCCTGAACCCACTGAGCATGGTGACAACATCTCTGTGCCTCTCAGCCCAGAGACAGTGTTCACGTGAACAGAGCAGGTCCTTGGCTGGGCTACCTTATAATTGGTCCGCTGGGAGCCAAAGAGCTGTACATCTTGGGATGGTTCAGATAACACCCAGAAACGTCTCCATTTACAGAGAGGGACCTCTCTTTCCCACAGCTGAAAACAACGTAAACAACAGCTGTAGCTCTTCCTGAAACAAAAGTTGGACCCATATACCAGGAGCCTCTAGCAGCTGCCCTGTCCCTTTCAAGTGTGTCCCTAGTAATATGGCAGAACCTCAGTAACAGAGCCCAGTCTCTAAATGTCTCATTAGGATGAATGAGAACTACAAATATTTATTTCTAGTTTTTAGGGACAAACCATTTGAGTTGTAACCAGTTCATTCACTCCTTTCCATTTCTGTACTTGGCAGTAAACGAGATGTGTCTGCTGCCAATTTCTCCCTCCATGAGGCCCACTGCCTGCGGTTTCTCACTCTCTGTCCAGAATGTGATGAGCCAGTTGCCCAAAAGGATATGAAAGACCATCAAACAGAAGCACACAAGCAGGTGAGGTGCGCTCCACTTTCTTCAGGTTTTTCTTGCAAATACCAAAAAGCTCTGCCAGCCCTGAAGTATGTTCCTGCTACAGTGCTCTATTTTAAGTATATTTGAACTTCCATAATTATTTAACCAGAAAATCTGTAAGGGTCTGACATAACCCTTCAGTCCTGTTACAGCATCTTTTGATCTTATTGCACACTCAGCTTCAGGGAATATAGCTTACACTGTGGTTCCAGGATTGTTTGTCCCAGCTCCCCAGTAATACAATCACAGATCAGACACAAATACACGCTACTATTGCTTGTGAATTAGCCGAAGCATGCAGTACAAAATTTAAGCCACCTTAAGCTATTGTGTGAATTCTGTGTCTGTCATAGAGGGATGAACAGTGCCTGCTCCAGCATAAAGTTAGATGATGCAGACAAAGATGGACAGTACCTGATCTGACAGAAACCTTGCTTGTACAAAGTTGCATCTTTTTTTTTTTTTTTTTTAAACAAAAGTGAACTGGCAGAGTAAGTTGATTGATTCTTCATATAGCAAGTTCATGACATTTTAAATCTAGCATTAGGAACCCTGCAGCTAGAGGTACTATTTTGAAGCCTGAATACATACGCATGAATTTTTATTCTGTCTTATTAGTTTTATTGATTTAGCACCATTGATTTCACTTGCATAACAGAACACATGAGCAGGTCTCTTGGCAAACCTCAAGAAAGCTAGCATGCCTCCTATGTTGTTATAGGGCCTATCATAATTTAGGCTAGCTGATTATCAGCCCTATACTTTCAAGGTAAACCTCAGTCAAAATTTTGAATACACTTTGTATTTCACACTGGGACCTTTCAGAATTGGATCCCTGCACAGAACGACAGCTTCCTGCAGAATCATCAGATATGGGTTTTCCTCAAAATCTCAACAACATGGCTCAGGTCTGATAGAGAAACAAAAAGTCACCAAAACTTTGTCAGTGATTGGGATGAAAATATTTGGGAGCTCATCACAGCAGCTTGAATTTGTATTGCTCTATGAAAGCACTAACCATCCTGCTACGCTCCCCATGAACTGCTATATGCTTCACTTGCAGCTCAGATGTAATCTTTGTCACCAGAGTATGCAGCAGTACCAGCTGGAGTGTCACAAGGTAAGTGCAGAGTATGATACTTGTCATCCTCTAGGCTGATCCCTTTGACCAGCCACCAAGAGTCACACTAATGGGGGCAACAGCAAAAATGTATAAATCCCTGCCTCCTGTCCTGGACCATCATCAGACAAACTTCTCAACAGTGGCATTGTTTTGGCATACCTTTAACCCTCTGTAAATAAGTATATCCTGTGGTGGTTGTCCATCCAGTCCTCCTGTGATATTTTATTTTAGGAAATAACCTATTACTTTCTCATCCTTGGCACCTCAGGCTGCTGTTCTCTGAGAACTTCCCAAAGACACTTCTGTTCTGCCCTCACACTCATATTACCTGCTTTTCCAAAGAGGAGGTTACACAAAGTGAGAGTCCTTCCTCACACAGGAACCTTGCACAGGAACTGTCGTTGGTGTGACTCCAGGGAGACAGCCAAGGAAGAGGTACACAAAGGAATTGGCAGCAGCTGGGAAGTGAGAGCAGCCTGTCCACTCTAGCTTTAGTCTAACCATTTCAAGGAACCAAAGCAGTGAACACAGCAGGCTTCACCTGGTTCTGGTAGCTAAGTACTGGAATTTTCTAGGTGGGCTTGTGCTCTGTTGCTAACTATACTGACACAACACATCTTACACTGCTGTTGATTCCCATTTTGCCTTATACTGCCCACATTCTCCTAACTTAAAGCTAGTCTAGATAGGTCAGCTCCATGCCTTCATTTGGCTGTGCAGATACATTCTTAAACAGTCACTCATTCCCTTACCCGATGCCCTCTTTTACTATTGATGGACAGTTCACAGTAATTTCCTCTGTTCATGTGCAGGCCAAGGAATGCCATGAACGAGCAGTGAAATGCAAGATCTGCGAGCTGGAAATGCCCTTCAACAAGCTGCAGGAACACCTGAATACCTGTGCCAGCCGAACAGAGCGGTGTTGGGAATGTAACAAATATGTCATGTACAAAGATCAGAACAAACACAAAGATATTTGTCAGAAAAGTGGTCCATCCAGCCATAAGGATGTGAACTTTCAAACCAGTGGAGCATCTACTCATGCAACATTAATTTATCCAACCATTGGTAACCAAAATTCCTCATTGTCATGGACAGGCTCACCTCTGTTAAATCTCAGTGAAAATTCTCCTGCCTTCTTTACAATCCTCAGTAATTCAGATTGAAAGGGATTGTTGTTTAACCAACCACAGTGAAAGGGCCAAGTGTTGTTTTCAGTTACGCTGGTTATCTTAAAGTCAAGTGATTGCACCAGCTTCTTGCTCATTGGCCATGTTCTTTCTTATGCTTCCCTTATATCCTGAAAGTGAAATTTCTTCTGTCAGAAAACAAGCGGAGCTTTCTTTTTCCGTACAGGGGAAATTTGATAGAATTCCCTTCTACTTCAAAATCTGAAGGCAGAGATATGTACTTTGATTTCTTGAGGTTTTTAGGCAGCTTTATATGGCCAAAGGTATCGGACAGACTATGACAAGACAAAAAATATGTGAATCCTGTCAATGATTCCAGAAAGGAACAGGCACCAGTAGGACAATGATGCAGTGGCTGGTAAAATAAACTGTAGGAAGCAAAACCCCTAGCAACGGGACATAGACATTCCTGGCCTAAAATTAGCTAGGACAAGGTAGTAGAGAAGCACCCTGAGCGACAGAGAAAGGGGCTGGAGTGAAATTACAAATATCCTGAAGTTCACAAGAAGGGATATTGTGTTGATTTTGAGTGGTACCAACAGCAGAAGGTAGTCACAGCTCTAATTCCTTCTCAGCTAGTGGAATTAGCATCTTGTCTTTCTCTAGCATCAGTGACCATAAGGTGGGTTTGAGCAGCCTGTCTAGATGACCTGTGTGAGTGCTGTGTTTCTCCATTTTTTTCTCCTGAAGGTGACAGTGACAATCTTTGTCTGAAGTGCAATAAGTCATTCCCAGATGATCAGTACCCCCAGCATCTGGTAAGTAGATTTGATGCTGAACCAAAGAACAGTTAATTTCCTAATTTCCAGCCAGGAAAAGCTGTACATTATGTAAGAAAGGGCAGTGTGTCTTGTGTAGTTTCATGATACAACATTTTCAGCTGCAGCATTACTGTGAGATGGTCTCCACTGCCGCTCCCCATGATTCATGCCTGTCCTAAACCACAATACACTACGCAGTTGGGTGCCATGCCATTCTTCACTTTGTTATTGTTTTCTTTTTACAGAATAAAAGCAGTGCACCCCATATGCTGACAAAGGCTCTTGCTGGCCGGAAAACTTCAAAACCCAGCACTGACCTTTCTCAATCTTCTTCCTCCCTGGCTCCCTCTTCCACTTCTGAGAATGCAATGGCATGGAAAGACATCCATCCCAAAGGGAAAGAAAGGGGCCAGCCATTGACTTCCAAAACCTTGCTCAAACCTCCAAAGAACAAAAAGAGGATTGGCTTTCCCTCTCCCACAAAGGGTGGGCTTTCCACATCACCTCAAGTTCTTAAAGATACCCTGTGTTACGACACAATGGTGACCTGTGCCCACTGCAACATTCTCCTGCCACTTCCAACCCTTCGGAAACATGAGGTGAGAAGTGACACCTTGGGCTTTTGCTCCTATATGCTTAAGTAAGGGGCATACCTACAGAGTCACTACGCGTCACCTGAGGTCCCAGGACCTATTCTGGATTCCAGAGCTATGTATGAAATGCTGGCTGCAGGTACATCCTCTCTGTAAAGCATGGAATTGGCTAATTCCATTAGCTATTTATGCTCACATCCATACAGACTAGCTCCATTGCCTACAGTCTGCCTCAGTTTTAGGAAAAAGTAACAACGACTGAAGTCATTAATTTTAAGGTCAAATCCTGTAAAGTCTTCAGCACTCTCCTTATTTTCTATAGGCTGATATTGGTCCTTTAAAAAGTTACCATGATTCTATCTCAGCTGCATCAGAGATGGAACTCTAGATAAGTTTCAATCCCAACACAGGGGCCCAGTTGTTCCCCTACTGAATATAACTGCATGTTGAATACAATGTTAAACTCTCCTCTAATATGATTGTTATTTATTTGTCAGATCAAGTGTCTACGTTTGACATCTTTACAAAATACTAGGATGACCCCAAAATCAAGTCATGGAAAAGAAGGTATTGCAGAAATTGTGAAATGTAAAAGAGAACTTGTCATCCAGAATTGTTCTGTATTAGACAAATTGGAACAATGGAACAGTATTTTGCAGAGGAAGTACATCTAGAAGAGTTAGCATTCAGAATATCACAAAGCTCTTTGGTATTCCAACACACTGGGTTCCCATGAGGTAGTTGGAGAGACTCAGTAGACAGTTTTTGTAACAAAAGAGTAAAAAAAGGCTAGATTTCCCATTTGATAGTTGAATTAAGAGCTAGTTCAAGTCAAGAGAATAAAAAAACCCCAACACTTTGGGCTTTCCCAGCATTAATTTTTTTTCAACAGGGAAGAACAAGTATGAAGAATGCATTTTAAACAAGTTGGAAATGAAAAGATAATTTACCTCCAAAAGATTGCATGTTTGCAGCATAAACTACTCACAAAAATCATGTCTGATTGCACTTGATCCATAAAGTACCTCTTTCAATAATTTTTTTTTAAGCAGGTGTTGCTTCAAAGACAATACATTCTTCAGTCTCCTGACTCACACACATGTGCACACAAAAACACATACTGTACCTCTCAAATTATGCTAGTATGAACAGGGCAGTACCATCCCACTGTAAGCAGAGATCAGCACAAAAATTTCACAGAACAGCCATTTTGTTCTGGGTTTATCTGTTCCAACACTGAATGTAGGCTTACAAAATAGTTTCAGAAGAGAAGGAATAAAATTCATCTTTTCTCTGTAGTAAAAATTATGTATTCAATAGAAGCATTGATTTAGTTATCCAAGACAACACTTCCAGCAGAACTTGCACTAATCCATAGGTATTAGGTAACTCTCCTTCCACTGTCCCAGAAAGGCTATGAATCTTACCACTTCTCCATTTGCTAACATCCCACTCTGCTTCTCAAATCCTAAGGAATATCCTTTCCACTCAGCCCAGTTAATTAAATGAAACTCAAAGCAGTTGTTCTCAATCTGTGTTTATCTACCTGATTCAGTAGAAGAACTCCTTTACTTCTGCCTGTAAAACTTTCATCTCCGGCTAAAATAAAGAGAGCAAGCACCACAGTATGCAGTGGAGGGTTCGTCTAGTTTTGATTTACAGGACAACTCAAATAAAAATAAGTACATGATAATTTCATGGATTATTTGATTTGCATTATGTTTCTTTAGGCTGTTCTACTTAATAATGACATAGAGACAGGAAGGCTGTAAAACTGTGAATCTTTCTTTAAAGAGACTGATAACTGGGCTTTGTTTGTTTTACAGAAGACTCCTTCTAGGACACTTGTGCTTAAATCTGGAAATAGAGATGCATCTTCAGAATGAAGCTTCAGCTCAACTTTAGCAAAAGGCACTGAAAGTACACTAGCTTTATTGACAAAAAATAAAATTGACTCGCTACTCTGGATGAAGAACAAAATGTGGTTCTGACTTTTATTCCTTATTAAGAGAGGCCTTTAACAGATTTCACCAGAAAACTCTAAAAATAATGGGGCTCAACAGCTGTTGTCATTTCAAATATTTCTGTGTAATCTTGCCTGGGGAAAGCACATCTTCCACCCCACTTTAGCAGGGAGAACAGCTTATTTAAAAATGTTTGTCTGGGGGGAGGGAAGGAAATGAACAATTCAGAATTACTTGTTTTGAGCACCACCAATTCCCCTTCCTGTCACTGAGGCCTTAGTGCATCTTAGGGCATTGCCCAGTGAAATTTAAAAGCATTAAATCCTGCTCTCCACTTCAGTGGGAATTTCATCACTGAACCTAGGGAAAGTTGATTTTTCTCTCAGGACTTGTCCTCACAGAGGAAAGAGATTCTCGTTCCAGCTAACACTTTTAGGTTGATTAACCTGAAGTAAAATACTAGAATGTGAAGGCAAGGCTGTTTCTAATTTTGGCAGGAAATAGCAAAATTAAAGATTACCAAGTCAGATTTCAGCTACAAAAAGCCTTGTAGGACTGTATCTGAAATTCCTTCCTTTGAACTGAATAGCTTCAGTGAAAAACACACGTTTGTCCCTAGTCAGGATGCTCCCGTGGAGGGTGCTGCACGAGCGGCCCAGTCTGCAGCAGCACCGCGTCGGGTGTCCCCCCATGAGGGCTGCTCCCACCTCCTTCGCCCTCTCCTGCTGCCACCCCACATTGCACCAACACCTGCCCATGAGGCTGCGCTGGGAACCAGGTCACACCACCAACGGAGCTGAAAGGAAGCTGCTTTTATGACAGATTATTGTAGTCTGGGACAGTTCGCCAGCAGCCCGGATGCTATTTCACACCAGATTACTGTAATCCAGGCCGGTTCGCCGGCAGCCTGGACGCTATTTCACACCAGATTACTGCAATCCAGGTCGGTTCGCCGGCAGCCCGGACGCTATTTCACACCAGATTACTGTAATCCAGCGGACACTATTTCACACCAGATTACTGTAATCCAGGCCGGTTCGCCAGCAGCCCAGCAGGCAGGCAGGAGCGAGCAGCTGCAGGGTGCTGCTGGCACCCACCTGGGCATGGCGTGCAGGCAGCTGCGGGCCCCGGCCCCGGCCCCCGTCGTGGCTGCAGCCGCCGGCACCGGGCAGCTTCGGGGTCGCGTGTGGCGGACTCTGGGAAGTGTCACAAAATTTACACTAGAGCACAAGGCCACGATCCTTTTTGGGGGAGGGAGGCCTAGTTTATTAGGGAAGTGGTGTTTCCTCTCCTGGATTACAAAGCAGCCGCGGGGTTTATTTCGGTAAACCTGTGCTGGGGTGTCATCGTGTGGCTGCCGGCGGTACTGGCGGCGCGGAGCCGCCGCGGGGCTGAGGCCCCGGAGCTGGGGAGCGGGAGCAGGGTGCCGCCCGCATCGCCTCTCCTCGCGCCCTGCGACGCCTCGCGCCCCGCCTCACCTCGCGTCTCCTCGCGCCCCGTGTCGCCCCGCGTCTCCTCACGCCCCCGTCGCCTCACATGCCACGTCGCCCCACATCTCCTCATGCCCCGCATTGCCTCAACATGACATGTCGCCCCACATCTCCTCACGCCCCACGTCGCCCCACATCTCCTCACGCCCCGCGTCGCCTCACATGCCACGTCGCCCCGCATCTCCTCACGCCCCACGTCACCTCACGCCCCATGTCGCCTCACGCCCCGTGTCGCCCTGCGTCGCCCCGCGTCTTCTCACTCCCTGCGACTCCTCGCACCCCACGTTATGCTCCTGCCTCACCTCGCGTCTCCTTGTGTCCCACATCTCCCCATGTCTCCTCACACGCCGTGTCGCCCTGTGTCTCCTCACACCCTGCGTCGCACTCCTGCCTCATCCTGCATCTCCTCGTGCCCTGCGTCTCCTTGTGCTCCGGACCACGCGGCATTGTCACAGCATCGTGCTCCTGTGTCATGTCACGCTGCACAGCTCTGGGCCTTCGCGCCACGGCAGCCGGCACGTTCCTCCAGCCCACGACAGTGTCCCGGCCAGCGCGCTCCTCCAGCCCGTGATGGCGGCCCAGGCCGGCAGGTGCCAGCCAGCTGTGAGGAGCTTGTCTCAGCCAGAAGCATCACTTTGTGCCCCAGAAAGCAGCGGCTAGATGAAGAAATCTCGCTAGAGGTCCCGAAAACACCTGAAAACATGTTGAACCTCTCCTTCCCCAGGAACAGGGGAAGGGCTGTGGCCAGTCCGGGAGCTGTGCTCACCCTCTCCACCACCACGACCCCCTTCCCAACCCCGGTGAGCTCCTTGAGGGACAAAGCAAAGCTGTTCGTTTTTACAAAAACACCTATTTCTGCACTGCTCCTCTCTAGCAGGAGGGTAGAAGACTGCTCATTTGCAGAGACAAAAGATCTGTACGAAAGAGCAGCGGTGACCTACTGCAGATCGTAGGCCTGCGGGTCCGTACGGGATACGGACAGGGCAACGCAAGCCTAAGGCTTGGAACAAACTCCCTTTTCTTTGGCTCTTGTTGCTTTCAACACCCCCAGCCAGGCAATGCAGCTGGGGTGAGGGTGGAAGCCGCCCTGGTCACCAGACAGTGATGAGGACTCAATGAGCTCTTCTCCGCCCCACATGGAAACCTGATAAGAGGGGGCTGAGAGTTGCCCTGGGAGGAAGTACCTGAAGATGCTGGAGAAACTATCAGTATAGGTGAGCATGCATTTTCCTTGGTAATGAGGCTTTGTTTTGTTATTGTCTCATTCTTTAAAAAAGTTAAGTAAGTGGGTTGTATTTATTGAAGCAGAAAATGATTGTGAGACTAAAAGCATAATTCTGAGTAAGAAAATGAAGTTCAGATTTGCACAGACAAGTACTTGGGTAATGTGGTGCTATGCTCCTCACGCTGCTTGTGTTTCAAATACACTGGAATTTTGGGGTTTTACCCTGGAGCTTAAGAGGTGTTTTTATTGTACAGCAGTGGCAGGAAGCAATTTAGCTCTGTATGACACTCCTTCCCCAGTAAAAGCTTGCCAACATCTCTCTCCCTGCTTGTTTAGGAATCAGTCTGGTGCTGTAGTGAAAGTTTTAATGCAAGCCTATGGGACATGAGCATGCAGCGCACCCCGTGCTTGCTGCTCCTTTGGGGGTGTGTGCCGCTGGTGTCCCCTCCAGCGCAGGGAGTGGTGTGGTGGTGCGTGCACCTTGATCCTGCCTGGAGGCTCTGCTGGCCATTTGGAGATGGGAGCTGCATGACTACAATGCATGGCAAAGCCAGCTGGCATATCCTACCCTCTGTGCTGTTGTGATGAGAAAGCAGTGTCATGGGAAGCAGGAGGAACTAGGTGAAGAAATTAAACTGGCAGTGTACCCTGTAGTAGGCCAATAGGGAGAAGCTGAATGACCCTTCTTGTCAGTGGATTTACTCACAGCTGCTTCTCTGCGGTTCTGCCTCAAGGGTCAGTGTGGGATCCTGGTACTTATTACTATCTTCTGCAGGGACACGAATTTTCAATAATACAGAGGGTAAAAATCATCTGTTAAGAACCAACACAAGGTCTACATACAATCTGAGCATTCCTAAAGAAAAAACAGGCAGTGTATTTTTTACAAACTATATCCTACTATACAGCTTGCATGGGAACTCATGCCTGACAGCCCTTCATTTGCTGTTGAAGGGTTTTCTGGGTTGCCTGGTTTGAGTCACATCTGGATAAAACTGGGCACAAACTTGAGCCAAACTACAGTTTTGATTACAAAACTAACAAACAAACTATTTAGATGACTAGGACTGGTCTTCTCCTATGGTATATGAATGTTTTCCCCAGTGGTTCAGGAAAAAATGCCGTAAAAGTTAGAGTAAATAGTGGGGGAGTTTGAGTGTTAAAAAGAAAAGAACTCGAGGACTGTCAGAAACCTGAGAGCCATGCATTTCTTTGTTTTTTTTTTTTTTTAATTTTAGAAAGGTGTTTTTCCTGAGATCTACAGGCCTAGATGGTATCTTTGTCCAGATGTGTGCAGAAGTGGTACAGCTACTTGGATGAGTTCTCATTAACATCTGGCAAAGGTAGTCTTCTTCCCTAGAAGATAGCGGTACATGTTAAAACGATAGCAGCCTTACATATAGCTGCACATCCTTACGTGCTGCACTGTCTCGTTCTTGAAGCGTGGTAGGCAGATTCTTCCAGGGACTGATGCAAACTGTTTAACGCCAGCCCCTTATGAGGCTCATGGAGCAAGCAGGCTGATAAAAATGTGAGTCAGTCAGCAGCTTGGTTTTAAAAAGAAAAATTCAATAACACTCCTCTTGGCTTTGTGAAAGGACAACATTTCATTTCCACACTGAAGTGTCATGATAGCCAAATGGTGACGGATGGTTGTGAAGGCTTGGAGCCCCATGGAGATGGTTATTGGAAACATGCCCAAGCTGGATGTTGGGGAAATTGCACTATATCCGTAATCATGCAAGAGGCAGCTGGAGAGCTGATGAAGGAAGGGCTTTGCCCTCCCTGGCCCCGGACCCAGCCCTGGCACAGCCGGACAAGCCCGCCAGCAGGCAGTGCCGTGGCCAGTCCTGGTGGTTCTGTGCCACGGAGGTGCCTGCCAGGGCTGTTAGCATGCGTGGGGAAGGGAAGAGTGCATCGGTGCTGGTGTTCTGTTTCTGGAGACCCTCCTGAATTGCAGGAGCTGACCGGCTCCCCAACGGGTTGCCGGTGTGTTTAGCTCTGCCACAGTGCACGTGCTGTCATCTAGGGAGAGACAGGGTGGGGGGGAGCAAATCGCCAGGACCAGCAGATCAGGAGGCTGCGGTGAGCTTGGTCCTCCCATGCTGCAGCAGCCACGGTGCRGTGACCCCTCAGGTCCCTTCAGGCCGGTGATGCGGTGCTGGCCCGGTCGGGATGGAGGAGGCAGACCACGTCCTGAGGGCGCCCGTCTCCCTTGGTGGGCTGCTGAGGGTGCTTGTTGGTTTTGGGGCGCAGGTGGTGGCTTGCGAGTGTGGCAGCATGGCAATGGCAAGGCTCCTGCGTGGGAATGGCCGCAGCATCATGAGCGCACCACCTGGTCTGTGTGCTGCTCCTCGGCCATGTGCACTGCACGTGCCCTGCTCTGGCAGTGCAAATAATGCTTCAAAGCAACAGCAAACATCGTGGGCTTGGAGCGCCTCGGCAGAGGCTGCAGCTTTCTCTCTCATTGCTGACCTTGAGGGGAGCGTGGGGGGTTTGGAGGCTGTTCAGCAACACCTGAGCAGTGCTGGTACTGCTGCAAGCTTTTCTGCAAAAAAAAGCTTGAGTTTTCAGCCAACATTCACCACAGAAAAGAACTGTATTGGGATTCTTTTTTAGTTGACAATAAAACTGTTTTTGCCAGGTTGTCAGAAGTACTTTAATGAGTAGTGGAAAATTGCCATGAAAAAGTGGTCTCTTTGCACGACAGCTATTTAGGTGAAAATCCAGTCTTCCAGCTGGGCCAACTTGCAGGTACATGTCTGTGGTCTGGGAAACCAGCTGCTGTTAGTCGGTGCTGACTGCAGACCCTGAGAACATGTGCTCTGTGGGCTTGCAGAGGCACTCCTTGCCAGCGTGTGGCTCTGTACTGTGCTGCTTTGGAGGCATGAAGAAAAAGACATGTAGTCCTGAGCGGGATTTGCTCATAAGAGCTGTTGTGACAAAAAGGGTTCTCAACATTTGCGCAAATTCAAGCTGAGCGCTGCATAAACTTTCTCCACTGTCATTTTTGAATGGAGAGCTATTATGCCTTTCTGTGACCTGTTAATTTGAAAAGCTGTTCGTTTCTTTTATTTTATTTTTTAAAAGGTAGGCTAACTATTTTTTCCAAGCTACTTAGAAAAATATCACAGATAGAATGGAAAAAAAAAAAAACCCAAGATGTGGGTTGAAAGCAAATCATCAGTCACCCCTGAAATTACTAGTAGCATATTCATATGATGTACCTAAGTTTTGTGTAGGAAACCTTGTTGTGGGTTTGGGGGTGAGATTAATGCAATTTAGCATCAGGAGATGCTCATTTAATGTAAAGTTTTTCGGACAAGACAACTGTAAGTCTATGAGGAAAAAAAGTTCTCTTTTAGCAGAAATATTTTTCCAAGCTTCATTGAGGAAGGATGTGCAAAATATTCTCCCAAAATTTGTTGCAGAAGATACTTTTTTTTTTTTTTTAACCCATTTGACTTCCTTAAATGACTTTCTTGGTCATCTATGCATGGTGAAGATATGTAATGTATATAAACATATTTTCTGGCTATCAAAACATGTAGGCATRTGTTTCCAGTTTGGAGAGTGCAATGAAATGTGGCAAAATAGGATTTTTAAACTGAATAGCCTATGCTTTTTTCTTGTGATACAAAGTTGTTAAGTGTAAACACACATCATAACACATGAAAATGAATCCCATATTGAATATTTCATTGCAGAAGCAATAAACTGCACTAAAAATTGATTCATGGCAAATATTTTTATTTAAGCATTTATTGTTATTGCATTAACAAACAAATATATGGAAGTATGCAAATAAATTCATTGAGACATTAAAATAAAATGAACAATATCAAGTTGCTTGTCCTTCATGGAGACTTTATGCTTCAATATTGTGGACATTATTAAAGCATGTGTAACGTGGCCAGTAGAAGCACTGCAGATTTAGTTCTTCAAAAGTCTGAGCTTTCATTATATTTCCCTACTGAGAGCTTGAACTTTCTAATATGTTGTGATAAATCCATTTTATGTTGTTTTGGGGACATATCATGCTTTGGGTTTTACTTGCATGTTTTATTATTTAAAAAAAAAAGTAATTGGTTCTTTATATTTTTTTCTTTACATTTCTATTAAAAAGGCAAAGAAATAGTATAAACTATGATAAGTAGAACCGTGTGCCAAATAATCATCCAAAGGATGATTATTGTTTACAGTTGGGTTTTAAATTCTGTTTCTTATGAACCATTTTCAGTTTAAAAAGTTTTTTGTGCTGCTTGAATTTTTAACAGGTCCAAAAACTGTGTTCCCAGTTTTGCCAATTTAATGAGAATGAAATAGAAATTGAAAGAAGAAGAAAATCCATGTACCTCTTGAAAGAATAGGTCCAGTACAGGTGTACTGTACTTCCAATGGACATTGGCAAGCTAGAAATATGTAAAATCTGTAAGGATTTTGTATGGGTCTTCTAAAATGCGATTCCACATGAACGCAATCACATGCCCTTTGCTGTCTGTAATATCTGTGTTTTTGCTGCAGGTCTGACTGCAATATTACGGTACTTTGGGCACACCTAGGAGCCTTGGGCATGCTCTGGACCCTGCTGGGCAGGGCTTTGTGTGAACAGGGACAGAAACGATGCTTTCTGCCTCTGCTTACAGAGCAGGTGTAGCTGTGCATCTGCTGTGGCGCTGGCTTCTCCGCCTCGGGAGATGTGATGGCCGCAGCAGTGGGAGCCAGCGCCGCAGCGGAGTGTGGGAAAAGTGCACAGGAACCTGCTCAGCAGCAGCACGTGGAAGGTAAGGGCACTCACAGTGTTCAGACTGTGAGCTCCCTGTGTTAGAAAATAGGAGAATTGCCATTAATGCTGACTTACAAGTCTTTCTCCTTCCACTCACAGAGGAGACGGGATGAGCGATTATTAGCAGTTGTGGTGTTGACTATGGAATTACCACTGAGGCTCCCACAGGAGCTGCTGTGTAAGCAGGGATCAGTAACTCTGCGATGCAGGCAGCCAGCATGATCGCCTGTCTCCTGCGGGATGTGGTGCGTGCCAGAGAGTGTGCACGCGATGTCCTGCTGGCTCTAAAGGGGGTGCAGTGTGGGGCACCAGCACGTGCTGCCTGTTTTCAAACCTAGGAACATCCAAAAGGGTGTGTTCTTCATGTGAAGTCTGTCTAATGTAGTGTTGGAATCTGCTTTCCTCAGTGTGAAATTTCAAATTACTTATTGGACACATTGTCTGGTTATTTCTCTTTGAGACAGGATTAATTTTCTCAACTCTACTGCTTAGCACCGAGAGGTTATGCTCCAGCTAGTAAGTTTCTTAACACTCAAAAGATTTTCTGATTCAGAAAACCTGCATAAAAAACAAAGGAATAATTTTGTTGTACATGACTTGTAGAATTATAAATCTTTTTGGACTGATCAAGCATAGCAAAGCACAAGGAGCTCCCCTCGAGAAAGACTTACTCAGTTGCAAAGATAGCTGAGACAAATAGGCCCCCTCACCACTCCCTGTTAACGCTGCTGTCCCTGCTGCTGGTGCAGGCTGCTGGTGGGTGCATGTACAGCTCAGGCTGTACTGGATTATTCATTTACATTGCTTATCCTAGCAAGRGATTCCCAAGCAAAAAGTCCTCCTCTGGTCTTGTGCTCTTAAATGTAAATAGAGGAATGGATAATATGCCTCTTGGGAAAATGATGCAAGTTATTTTATCGCCATTTTATTATTCAGGTTCCACTGTCACTTTCCAACCCCATAGGAAAGAAATACTCCTGTCCCAAAGAGCATCAAGGCTGAAATTCTCCATGTGATCACTTAAGGCAAATTTGAGTTAAATATGTTGTTATGGTTCAAGTATTGTTTGCTCTTATACCTCTGTGCTGGGGTGAATTTTGCCTGTTGTCTCATTCCAGTGTTTTTAATTCCCTATATCCTGATATTTTCCAAGCTTTAGTCACAGCAAATAAGGAAATGTCAGAGAAAGGAAGCTAAGTTCTGCTAATTTTGTGCCATAAAACTTAAGGGACTATGCAAAGGAGGCAAGTATCATCTCTATTTCGTAAATGATACAGAGAACAGAGTTTCATCCAAATTCTGTTGCAGAAAGGATTTGAGGGTGCTGTAGGACATGCTGACCCTGACGCTTCCTGTGGCCTGTGTAGTTCATGGATAACTCTGAGAGGAGCCTCCAGTGATGCGCAAGTGCTAATGCAACACAAATACAGAAAGCCAAGAATTTAAATTGATACTTATTTTTCTACAGTAGACTTGCAGGCATTAAAGTCTTTGTATCAAAAGATGTTCTTTGTTGGAACAGCTGTGGTGAAAACAGTCCATACACTTCCTCTCTGCCTTTGTGTGTTTGTGGATCTCCATAGCTCACAGTGTGGCTCCATTACTAATGTTTTTTAAGCACTTCAGCAATCTCTCATGTATTTTTAGTACCTAAGAGATGGGAACTGTTGCAAAGAGATTTTGGGGACTTATTAGCAGTTTTTCACAGGGGTGATAGGAGGCACAGTACCAAGCCCGGCTGCGGGTAGCTGCAGGCAGAGCCTGGTCACGGATCACCTTTGCTCATCCAGCAAGGTCTGGCGATGTAGAGAGGTGAAAGATTTTATTGATTTCTGTGCCGTCATTTATCTTTATGGCAACAGATCTCCTCCTTACCAGGTTAGCAATAAGCCTCTCTGACACATATGTGCTAGGGCAGGACCGGTAGGAACCTCTAAGGGGCTTTTTCAAAACACCCACTATGTTATGGCTGTTTTTCCATGCTTGTGGCAAGCTGAGAAGTGCTGCTGTTCAATAACAGCCACGGCACCCAATTCCTGCCTCATAATGCACAATAAAGTACTTAAATTATCAGAATCTGTGTACAGAGACGATGCTGTTTGCTGGACTCAGCCTGAAGCACCTAGCTGAAGTGTAAAACTGTGTAATGTTTGAAGGTGCAGAGAGTATTTTAGCTGTCTGGTAAACCAGACAGCTCAATATATCCTGACTTGCTGCCTCCTAAATGTTGCTCCTGCTGTCTTTGAACCCATCTTCAGTCTCCCTCAAAGGAAGGCTGTTTAAAAAAAACCAACAACAACAATAATAATAGGAAGAAGTCTGGTTATTATCATGAGATCATCATACCTTTTGGGCTTGATGACACAGTCCAGGCTTGCAGCTGTTGCATGGTAAGGACATTGCTTTGTGCAGCTCACCTGAACAAGTGTACTCTGAGCTGAAGCCAAATGTTTGCATTGTTAATTTCTTTTAGAGTGAATAAAAGACAAGGGAAAGTGCCTTAGATCAAAGGAGGTGAAGGGGGAAAATTCAGCAACTGATAATTGATGTTCCCCACCTGGACATATGGACAAGATATCCCTGGCTGCGCTGGTGCGCTCAGCCAGATGCTCATAAAATTGGGTTGCTGTGATGTCGTGTGTCCCTGGCAGCAGTTGCCAGTCGACGAAGGCAAACGCAAGCGGTCTGTATCCATCCACTGGCAGCTGGGATGTAGGAGAGAAGGGTGGCAGTGCTTCAGGAACCTTTGGACGGGGGGACCCTGGGAAAAAGACTGCGCTGCTGGGAACAGCTTGGTGCCAGGCGCAGGCAGAGGAGGATGTCTGGAGTGCCCAGCCCAATGGCACGTGGCACAGCGTGTGTTTGCATGGGTATTTATTTCCCGTTGCTGGTGAGTTGTTCTCGCTGTGGCGTCCCTTCTTCAGAGCATCAGTACTTTATCTTCCAGTGTCGAGCTCCCCCAGCTGGATGAGAGATGGATGGGATGCCTTCCTGTTTCACTAACTTTTAATATTCCTGTTGCAATTAGTTCCAATCAGTTTACTTACATTTGCAGTTTTCATTTTGACTTGGTTTAATAAAAAATAATCTATTCTTCTATTTTGTCAAGGAGCCTATGCAGGAACAAGGCAGATGGGAGAGGCCATCTCTGCTTTTCAGTCATCAGCTATCACTTAAAATGTAAAGATAATGGATTTGCCCTCTCACACTGTTAGTATGGATTATTTAACAGCTCTTCCCACTTCCAGCTTGAATAGTAATATAAAATGCTAGCCCTTCCTAATCAGCTAATTAAAAAAAGCCTATTTCTAGTTTGTGTTAGATGAATCTTGCCAGTCTGTTTTTCTGTGAAATAATCTATTTGATTTAATATTAGCCACACATCAATGGTCTGCTCATAATTCCCTAACACGCTGTAGGGATCTGCAGAGCTGCTCAAGCAGAGCTGCAGATCACCAATGTCTCAGCCAGGGAGAGAGGTAAATGCATCTGAACTGAAGAGGTGTCAGTGTGGATGCTGGGATGTGCTTGCTGACGGCGCAGCCATGCTGTTGGGAATGGCGCCGGAGCAGAGGCCAGGACGTCCTCGCTGACGGCCCGGCCATGCACGCTGGTATTCGTGCTGCAGGGACACTCAGAGGCTGCTACAGTGGTTTCAAATCCTTTGCATTCATTATTCAGCTATTTGTGTGTGTGTGTATATATATGTATATTTATATAAAAAACGTGTACTGGAGAAGGGCTGCAGTCTTGCCCAGCGCTCATGTGGGGCAGGCACATTGGATGGCCAGAGAGTGTAAACGGCTCCTTTCCAAGCCTATGTGATGGCCATGAGTCCGTCCCTGGCTGCGGGAAGGCAAACCCCTCTAACAGTCAGTGTGTTTTGCAGGGAGAGACTTCAGCTGTCAAGCTGTGCTTGACTTCAAATGGTTGAGAGTTGGGATATCGTGCAGGCTAATTTCGCAGTCATTGTCCTCCCCTTCCCTGAGTTGAAAGCAGCAGCAACATGCTTTGAACAGCTGATGATTGTACAGCACTTATGGGTTTTAGTGTTGGGTTTCTTAATTTCTTTTTTAGAAAGACTACAGATATAACTGAACAGAAGTGGTCTAAATTGGCAAAGAGGCTTCCCACCTTCCTGTGAGTTTGCTTTTTCATTGCTAATAACTCCAGGGCTTAATCTTCTACTTTCTGCTCAATCTGTGTTTCTTTTTACCTCACCATAATAATTAATTTATAAGCTGAGAAGTGACAGGTAATGTTTATTATGGAGATGACTTCCTTGAACAAGCTTCCTGAAATAACCTCTACAGATTTGTAAGGAACCTTACATTTGATAATTAATTATGCAAACCTACTTTAACATATCTTTAGGTAATCAGAACAAAAGACGACAGTTGTCTTTGTTAATTATCATGAAAATTTACTTATGAATATTGTAATTACGCACGTTACTGTGTCTGCTGTCACTCATGGCCGGAATAGCTTTAGGCGGTGTTATTTTCCTCCCGTTGTCATTATAACAAAGGGCTGATGAAAAGAGCAGAGCTGAAGTTGGGGGCTCTGTAGATTCATTTTGGATCACATTATTCTTAGTGTGACTTCATGCTGTTTGGCTGTTTTAGGGACCGGCACGCTCTGCCCGTCCTGCCCACGCAGTCTCGCGGGGACAGTGCCGTTGCAGTGGAGGCAGGCTGGCGGGCACCCCACATCTGCCCGGCATCCTTGCAGGACTGTGGTGTCCTCAGGACCAGGGCTGCGCCATGTTCCCCTTCCTGTGGCTCACGATAGGAGCTGGATGCTCATGTCAGCTGCACTCTCCAGAAATGGTGTTTTCAGGACCAAGCAAAGACAGTTTAGCAGGCAAAAGCCCTGATTATTTTTTTTCCTTTGAGTTTTTGTAGAACAACAGTCTTTGTTTTGGTGAGTTGGTTCCTGTCTGTACTGTCATGAGTGCAATCAGACTGGCCGTGGGCTATGGATGCTGTTTTGACATTTTCTGTCCTGAAACGGGTGACAAATCAGTTTGGTGTGCTGGTAAACCAGAACTTTTTCATGACCATTTAAACTTGCTTTTGAAATGTCTGTTGAGAGCTCTTCCGTTTATCTTTGAGGTAATGCTATATCTACCAATTCCATCTGAGAGTCTGGCTACTAAGCTTTCATAAAGCATGTTCCCAGGCCAAGTCTTCTTGCAGCTGACAAAGTCACAAACCCAAAGGTCTACTGGCCAGTTCTTCACAGCCGGACAAGCGTGACAATTAATTATCGACTCAGATTAAACTTTCTGGCACTGAAGGTGGGTGAGTGCCTTTCCCTTTGGTGAAAGCCCCCCTAGAACAGGCCAGCTCAGCCTTTGGCCCTCATTTCTTCCCCAGCAGAAAGTTGATAAAGGAAATTTCCATTAAATTAATTAAAGGAAGTTTAAAAGTCCACTTTATAGCTGCTCTTTATAACACAGAGAATGTCTTTGAATTTCCATAGCTTGACATTCACCAGAGGTCAATAACATTATCATTAAATATCTTTGTAGGTGCTGCTAATACACATTTTATGCTCTATCTAGTACTGGAAATGTTAAATGTGTCTGATGCCTGTTTACAGGCATGCCTAAAGATCTAAACCCCTGCTTTAGCCTGTGCCTCCAAGACCCAATTTTCTGAGACACCCTTGAGTTAGCTTGATTGAACACTTCAGTGCAATGAAGGAAGCTCAGCACACCATCTGCTTGCACCATTTAATTTCTTAACAACACTATCTCTGTGTGTGAAAATGGTGTAACTGGCTCCTTGAAGTACATAATACGTCTGTCATGCTGGAAACCTGATTAAGATGGTGAGTTTTTGTTTCTTTCCACTATCCGTATGAGTACTGTGCTCCCCCGAGCTGTGCTGATGGCCCCATTGCGTTGGGAGTGTGCAAACATGCGAGGAGCGGAGCAATGCCTGCAGAGCTTGTCTGGATACGTGGGGCCAGCAGGAGGAAGGAGATCTTCTCCTATCTTTTGTAGACACCTGGAGCCAAGACGTGGAAAGTTCAAGCACCTTTTCCAAGGTCACTAGAGAGCCAGGCAGATCCAGGCTTTTGGCTCCTCCATCATGTGCCAAAGCTGGAAAACAGGAAGGGACTGGAAAATGAGGGGGAGTCTGAAAACTGAAGTGAACTGTCCTTTGACAGTTGCCTTCAGTGGGTTAATTTTTCAAAGGTTTTGAAACGATCCAGCCATGCTGACCGCTGAATTTGGCATTCAGTACGAGGGCAGGGGGTAAGGCCAACTTTCCAGAGGAGCTGGCCTAGCACTGTCATTCATTCAGGATCAGCCTCTGGATACCAGGAAGCTCCTGTTGGAAAGTGGGGGTGGAGGCAACAGGAGCCCCCCGTGCGTGCCTGGTTGGGAGGCAGGCAGTGCTGGCAGAGTGGATCCCGCGGTGGGGGGACGGGATGGAGCGGCTGCGACTGGGCTCCTGCGCCCTCAGAGCCGCTGGCAGGTGGGGGCGGACAGCCCCACAGCTCAGGACGGACGGCTGCCGTCAGCCCCCACGGCTTCCGCAGGGCGGCCACGAGCTGGCGGGGCGCTGCCATGGCACAGCTGGCAGCCATGTGGCAAGGAGCAGGTGAGGGGGGAAAGCAGCAGAAGCACCAGCAAAACCTTTCTAGGAAGCATCAAAAAGCTAAAGAGTGAGACTATTACTAACAGGGCCCAGAAAAAAAGCCTTGACAAAAGTCTTTTGAGCAGTGTGCTGCCTGCAAGACTCTTTGAACCACGAACAGGGGAAATATCCGGTGCCTCCTGGGTCCTGCTGTGCTCAGGAAAGAAGGCTTTACATAAACTCCTTGTAATAAACAAGCGCATGTTAAACAAATACTGGACTTCCTCATTGATTTATCCTCCTGATGGAAAAAACCTCCAAGACCTTGAATTTTGGGTCACAGGAGGTAACACTATTCATCCAAGGGGCCACTCTGAATCTGTCACATAGATGTTCGTCCTCATGGTCTTCTGGTTATGGTAGCATGAGGACAACAAAGCACAAAACTCAAGTATTTCTGAAAGGAGCACAGATCTCAAATGTGAAATTACAGTACAGTGAAGAGAAGTGTAGCATCTCGGTAGGCTAGATGAGGTCTAGATAAAACGATCCGTTGCATGATGCAAAGTGGTGTTGGTGTCTTGACGGGGCTGTGCTGCTTTAATCCAATTTCTGAGTCCATTTGTCTAAAGGCAAATTTTTTTATTGTCCAAATTTGGCAAATAAATAGTAAGAAGTGCACCTTCACACCAAAGGCATAATTAACTAATCTAACAGATCAGTCAGTAGAAATCTCTTAAGATTCTAGTTTATCTTCAAGGCTCATTGCTGCTTATTTTGGGCTAAAATATGACCTCATTTCAGACACCCTGTAGAACCAACTTCTCCTTGCTATTGCTGCAGTCACAGCAGATATTTACCTTCCTTCTCTCCTTTTCATCCTACTGTCCCATAGGAAGTATTAATTTTGACACTAATCTGCAAATAACATCATAACAAAGGATGCTGTAACAGCATACAGGGTTTCACAAAACAGGTTTAGCTACACTGATGAAAATTATCCACAGATCCAAGCTTTGGACGTCCCCGCTTGCTTCTTTCCTGTAACACCCAGAGCTGAAGCAGCTTGAATCACTAGAGTTTCTTGCAACCTGCAAGGATTTGCCAATGCAAAGAAGTGAATTATACATCAGAGCCTGTTCCTTGTGAATATCAGTTATCTGCAGCAGTGGAACGAGAGGACAGGCAGGACGTAAGCCCAAATGCATGTGCCCCCCAAACTCCCATTGATATATTTCAGTCTTTATTTAATATTTATTTAAGCATAGCTACTTAAAATACGACCTACTTTAGAGCATCTTAGAGGAATTAGCTTCTCATGCTTTTTGCTGAAAACTCTGGCAGTGAGTCTTATTTGAGTGTATTTGTGTCTTGTGCTGCAACAAAAAAAAGCCTTCCCTGATGCAAAGGAAATACAAGGTTGAATCTTTACTGAGCCATGGACTTGTCTCAGATAAAACTCTGGCTCACTCATACAGTATGCAGTAAATCAAAATGTGTCTTTGTGTATAATTAAAGCAGCAGATTCTTTTAGAAGCAACGGACTCAAAAGAATTTCATTGCATTCAAGAAAAAATATAGATGTCTTCCTGATAGGTGCTGACCCCCACCTGTAACTAGGCAGGGAGCAAAGTAATTTATTAATTTGCAGCATCTCGGAGTATTGTCTTGATATTCCCAGGTTTATTAGCTAAAAGTCATTTGGCACAAAATGTAGCCTGCCCACCTACCTTCCCAGAGGGACTTCCCACCACCCGCTGCCTGTTTGGAGCACAACCCTGGAGTGTGGTTTGTGGTTAGGCAATATATTTAAAATTGTATTTTCTTCTTGGGCTATGTTCTGGCATTGCTGACTGTGTATTAGGGAGGGTCTGACTTTTAACAAATAAGCCAGAAAAGAAATGGCACACAAATTCAAGTGCCGTGCTTGCTTCTCAATTTAATTAAGATTAAGCCATGCCAGCATGTTTTTTCATTTTACTTTTGAAAAAGTTCTCTGCCACTTCTTAAAGTCCAGAGCCAAACTGGTTAAAAATGTCATGACTTAATTCAGAATTTTAAACCTGGAGGATGGGGAAATGGCTTAAATCTCCAAAGGATTGCTTGAATTTTCTGTTGTTTTTAAGTCTACCCCCATTCCCTAGAAGCTGAAAACTAGGAAGAGTGACAAAACCAGTAGAAATGCAAGAGCTGATGCCGGTGCTTGATTTCAGAGCCTGACCTAAACGACCTTGATCGTTGTGAGCAAACCTGGTTTGTAGATATTAGCAAGTACAGCTACCACCCTGTATGTAATATTTTACTGTTGCACAATTAGAAGTTACAACTACGATGCCAGTTCAGCTTTGTAGTTTGCCCTTTTAATTTTGTCTGTTGCTATGGTTGCAGCAAAGGATTGCAATCATTGCTGTTTATATTGCAATCCAAGTTACATCAACAGAGATCTTGGAAACTAAACAATAAAAATCTGCCTTAACCATATACTGCATTTGTTTTTGTACATAATAGGTTGTTCACAATAATCAGGATTCATCAAAATCTTTTGTTCCTGAAGCATTTGGAAAATTCTTTAAACTAAAGGGTTGTCAAATGGTCGTTTATTTTCAATATATACTTATCCGGTGCTCTTCACACAGCTGGACAATATGTTTTTCTTTTGCACAGTTTCTTGAGTAGATCCTTGAAAGAAATTATTTTAATAGCTGTTTTAGTGTTGAAATATCTACTCTTTCTATTTTTTAACCTTGTACTAATCATAGTAGTATCTTAGGTCTTAAGTAATGCATCTTTAAAAAAATAATTCAGTACTTTCTCCCACACTTGTCTTGTCTGTTTAGATTATATAGGCTTTTTGAGCAAGGACTGTCTTTATTATAGGGCAGAGGCTTGTACAAAGAAACTTCTACAAGCTGCAATATTAATAAACTGCAATATCAGTGTCTGGTTTTGAATGCCAGCCGCTGAGCTGCGCGGCAGCTGGGGGCGGCGGTGGGAAGCGGCGTGAGCCGCCTGGCGCCCCGTGGTGAGTGAGGGGCAGCGGGGAGCAGGCAGCGCTGCTCGCCTGCTCTTGCCCTGCGGCATCGCGCCACCCCGGAGCGCGGGCTGCTCCTTGGGTAGGAGCTTAGCTGATGTTGCAGAAATACCGCGTGAAAGCTGGTGTCCCTGAAGTGTAGGGTTCGGCATCGCCTGCTCCGCTGCCCTGGCGCGTGGCCGGCCCGGCTCTGGCACGTGGCCGGCATCGCCTGCTCCGCTGCCCCGGCGCGTGGCCGGCCCGGCCCCGGCTGTGCGGGCTCGGCGTCCCTGCAGCCGTTCCAGGCGGCGCAGCGTTGCTGGAGCTCAGGGCCGCCGTGCGCCCGGGAGGGGAGAGCTGCGCCGAGACGAGGCTATTGCGTGGTGCGTCTCTTCTTACAAAACGTTGAATCTACAGCGTCTAAATAGGAGGCCAGTAAGGCAATTTGCTGTTTAAATGACCCAATGCACACTGGGCATATTGAAGAAAAAAGCCATTTCCTAGTGACTAAATCTCATTAAAAAAGCAATTTTCCAATCAATTACAATGCAATTTAGCTGCTAACTGTTTAATTATCAAAAAAGAAGCTATTTTGCTCTCTGTTCCTATATTTATGAGCCATGCTTTAAAATCTCATCTTCAGAGTAGCTGTTTGGAGCAATGACTGGTCTATTGATGCAATTATATTAAACTTTTCAATTCAATATATGGTATTAGTTCAAGGAAATATTGTTTGCAGAGAAGCATCTGAAAGGGGAGAGATTCATTGATTTCTACAAGAGCTCAAATTATTGTTATTTTCATGCACTATAAAAATTGTATTATCTTATGTAGGTTTTTATTAGAGGAACATTATTTCTATAATTTTTTTTTTAATCACATACAAGAATTATCCTCCTGGAAATGTACCCTAAAAGCAGAGCAAGGTTCCTCTTGAAAGGAAGACTTCTGTCTCCAAAGAGACAGGAACAGCGAAAATGCAGAAGTGATTGCTAAGGGCYGGGAAGCTCTGTCTGGTGGTGCCTCCCTGTCTGGGGGTAAGCACCATCCTGAAGGAAGGATGCCCTGGGAATAGGGAGACATTAAAGGAGCACTGCTGCCACCTCTTGTGATTTTTTTTTATTAAAAATCTTGCAATACTTGGCATTTCTTCTTAAAGCCCCAGCTCCCAGAATTGTATTAGACTTTCATAGTTCCTTATTAAATGCTGTTTCAAGTCCTTACAGTTTGAAGGAAATCTCAAAACCGCAAGCCTTTAGCCTTCCACAATGGATGCAAATTAAAAGAATGCAAGCCAATTGCTTCCTCACAGCTTGCACTTTTTAATCTGCTTCTGGGGTAGCTCCTGTGTGGCTCTAACTCATGGGGCCACTTGGTGCCGCTGCAGGGAGCCCACAGCCGTGGTGCCGGGAGAGCCCGGCCTCATCCCGCTGTGCCTGCACGGTGCCAGTGCTGCTTCCCGGGCGCTGGCAAGCCTTCGCCCGCAAGCAGCCCGGGGGTCCCCATCCTGGCGAATTAACAACATCCGCTCTGTCCTCTGCTGCAATAAATCTCCATAATTACTGAAATAATACAGCTTGTGCCCTTGAAAGCGCCTGCAGCTTCTTTGCAAGTCGCTCCCAGTGCGCAGACATCCTCAGCTTCTGTGAGTGCAGAGACTACCCCGACCTTTCCAGAAGGCCTCTGAGACCGCAATAACGAGTGTGTGTCCAAGCCGTCGTTACATGTTTTTCCATATGTCTTCATAGGGCGTGTCCGGGCCCGTGAAAGCCCATGGCAGAACCAAAGCATGCCAACTGCTGACACCGTGCTGGTYGGGAGCACAGGACGGGCGCCTCCTGCAGAGCTGGTACATGGGAGCTGCCTGCAGCAGCACCGTTCACTGCAAYGTACCCGCTGCCCCCAGGCACGGGCAGGTCCGTCCAGCCGCCGCCCACGCCGCGTCCCCGCTTTAGCAACAGCGTGCTAGGACGTGTTGTCCCACCAGCAAAACCGAGCACCTCGAGGTCATGGATAACCACGTAGTAGATGCTTGCTTTAGACACATCTGCACTTCCAGATATCACGGGCCAAAAATGCTTCTGACCTCCCTGCAAACCATTGGAGACCAAAGCCACAGGTGGATGAGCGCACAGGTGGGCTGATACCACCGACACAGCCAGTCCCTGCACCCGCGGGGAATCTCTGACCGACCTCCTGCATGAGTCAGGAACCACTTCCCTGCCATCAGGCCCGCTGTGACCACTTGGCTACTGCCTGTGTGTCCTTGGGCCTGTCTGACYGGTGCAGAAATAATAGCAGATGAGGTAATTATGAATCTGCTATTGGTGTAATGAGATTTTAAAAAGCCTACAATGGCATTAGGAGGAAAGAATCGGTTTGCAGCTCAGGAACTTTGCAAATTTCAATATCAAGCATTCGGGGAAAAATGTAGTTTTTCTGAGGCATAACTGTTTTGCCTCCTTTCTTTGCACATGTATGTGTGGTTATTGTGTGTTTCCAGTAGGTCTAAGTCTGGAAGGTTCTGTTTATGAGCACATATAATTATTTATTGATTTAGCTCAAATGATTAATGCCTTGGCGTCAACAGGTCTGCTTTACTGCCATGCATAAACAGTATTGAGGTAATTAAAATGGTTGGACTGTTTTGAACCTCGACACACTCGTGCATGTCGCAAAGTCATCCCTGGGATGGCACTCAGGCAAAATGCCAGGCTGTACTGGCGAGTTAGGTGGGAAAACACCCGGCTATCGCGGTGCCGTGAGGGGCCGTGGAAGAGGTATGCACAGAGCCCTTTTACAGGGAATTCTGTTAGCGAGTTTCTTAACGCAGTGTGCTTGCTCAAGTTTAAATATTGACTGCAGGGACAGCATGCCTTTGGTCACAACCCTATCGAGGCTTACACTCGGTTTTTAAATTTCGGTGTGTGAATCGTCCCATGTGCGTGAGCGGGATGAGCCCGGTGCTTAAGGCAGAGGATCAAGCGTTTGCGGGATCAAAGACGCAGCGATGGAGGCATTTGCTCTGCGAGCCGAGAGGAGCCGCTGTGTGCGCTGCTTCACTCCAGCAGCACCACGCCAGTCGCAAGGGAGAGCAGAATCACGGCGTGCAGCCTCGGACTTGGACCTACCACCTGGTTCCTCTTCCCCGGAAAAGGGAATGCCTTTAGAGTGCCTCCCCTGGGAATGGTAAACGGTGCAAGCAAAATAAAAAAAACGCTCACAGAGCAGCACGATATCAGGTCCTTCGAATGGCTCTGTGGGGATATGGAGGTCCATCTGCAGGAAATCCTAGTCCTCTGGCTGTGTGCACAGGGAGCTGCTCAGGAATTGCTCTCCTAGGATAATTGCTCCCAACTATCTCCAAGTGCCGACAGATCTTCCTCTAAGAGCAGGAGTGGTCATGCCTGGAGCTGCGGCAGCGCCTCTGCTTTCAGCACACAGCCTGCCTTAAACCCACAGTCATTTTCATGTGTGTTCCAGCCCTTGGCACAAAAACGCATCACTCCCATGGTACCCTTAATGTGGCTTTTGATCTATTCCATACCATCCCTGGATGGAGTGGCAACATATTTAGGAGATGAAATGAGTCCAGGAATTGCGTTTTAACTGTGAAATGAGACTTGCATTTCTGCTCTGGAAGGAAATCTTATACTAGAAAGCAGCCTATCTATTTAGATTATAGAGCTATGGATTGAAATGGTTTGTTCCAGTGACCCCACTAGCGAATGCACGTTTAAATAAAGGAAGGTGGCTGAATAATTCAAATACATGCTATTCAATAACTGATAAACTTTGTAACAAAGGCTGAAGCATCACCAGTAAAACTTCACTGTGCCCCTATGTTCCTTATTGGCTGATTCTGTCGGGGAAAGGACTGTTTCTGTTTTTTTTTCCAASTAGCCTTGCAGCAAGTAGGGATTAGAGTTCAGGGTCTGTCTCCATCACAGCTCACAGAGGCGTGTGCAGATTCGCTCCATCACTGCAGGAGAACCGCCGTCTGGCCAGGTGGGCTCTGCACAGCCGGCAACTCCATGCCCCGTTTGGGACCAGTTTCCCTGTAAAACCTGCAGAAATAGGCCCTGAGACAAGCTGCCTCTTTGGATAGCTGAGGAAAAGGGTGCAGGGGACAGATGTTTTTGGCTACGAGGAGGCTTTCTGCCGGGCGAAGTGCTGGTTTCCGTGGCGGGGTTCTCCCTGCAGCCCATCACTGTGGATCTGCAGGAAAGCGTCCGAGTGGCTCCTGCTGTAAACCAGACCGCTGCATGGCAGCTGTCTCCGTGTTAACCCTAAGACTCCTGAGGCGAATCCAGCTAAAAACGTGAGGTCCCTGTGCCTGTGTTAGAACACATCAGCTCCCCTGCAGATGCTCCCATCCAAGGTTAAAGTCATTTCAGCTGCTAGGGGGTTGTGGTAGGGCAATCTGAGGCCGTTTCCGAATGAGACCCTCTGACACAGACCTCGTGCATTGGTGCGGTGTTCCTGACACTCTGAGCGTGGCTCCCACAGACCTGTGCCAATGCGGCCTTGTAGTGAGCCGTCTGCGGGACGTGGCAGGCTGCGGGCACGGCAGTGGGAGCGAGCCTTGCCCTTCTGGACCGCAGGGTCCCAGCGCTGCCCACGTGAAGGGAGCTGCAGGCTAACGACGCGGTGGTGCCCGCCACCAGCAGGGTCCCCGGCAGCACAGGGACGGACGTCCGACCCACAGCAGCCCAGCTTCTGCCCCACAGCCCCGCTCTGCAGGACCAGCCCCGCTCCTGGGCACAGACACTGGTGTTGGGACTCGTTGCGCCCAGCAGGAGCTGCCACCGCTGCTCTGGAGCTCAGTGAGAGCTCTTGGCGTCTCGACTTGGCTCGGTTAACTCTAGAAGACCTGCGGAGGTTTCCACTACCAGCAGATCATGGTCTCTGGGACTGCTAGTCCAGGACATTTTATGAACTCTGAAAACATGCTAAACAAATTTGTGTTCAGGATTGGCAGACCTAATTTAGACAGTGTAGGACTTGCCTCTAACCATTTGSAAGAAACAGGCTTTTGGGGAGAAGGGATATAGAGCTGGAAGAGGCTGGCCTGATTAATATTTGGCGACTGTAGTTTCAGAGTGATATTTCAAACACAAAAGCATATCATGAATTTGAAACTGATTGCTGTGAGCATGCACAGAGCTTGGCCTGTATTATTAACTACATTATGCACCATAACAGATTGGCATTAATAAGTGCAGATCAGATATATGTCTAGGGAAATCATCTGTTATGCTGTTAGATGCCAATAAGAAAATGTTGTGCTTCCTCATTGCAATATGCAAATCTATTCTACTTCCCACAATTAAGGGCATCTTTCCCTTCTGAAACTGCCTGCAGCTCACCAGTACATGTCATCATTGTACTGAGAATGTGCTCTGTGAGGATGCGTAAGCAATTTACTTTAATGATAAACTRGCTTTCCAGTCTGCAGTCATCACTGCAGAAGGAAATGGGGTTGCAGAGCTTGGAGGGCTGCAGGAGGCCGGGAGGTTGGACAGCATGGGCTAGCGGCTCGTGCACTGGGCTCCGTCTCAAAAATGAGAATTGCTATTTCTGTCTGCACTTCTCCACCTGGTGCATTTTTGTGTAGGTCTCAGGGGCTGTTTCCTTCCTCACCATGGCCGGAGCTGGTGGTTAGCTCTCGGAGCTGATGACCCTACCTCATGGCTTGTACAATCCGATTGGATTTGGGTGGGTCTCTCATAATGACCATTACAACTTAATACAGCTGCAGTACAACTGATGTTGTTTCTGTAGAGTTTACCAGTGTGACTTCAACCGAGATTAATAGAGTCTCATATGTATTATCAATCTCAGGGTTTTCTGACAATGAGCAGATTCCTGTGTTGTAAAATCCACCATGCAAAGGGGCTGCAGTATGTCATTGTCAGCAGAAAAATAAGGCATATTTGCTCTCTTTTCATCTTCTGAAGGTGGTTGCTCCATGCCAGGGACAATGAAATGTAGTTGAGTGCTTATGAGAGGCTCACAGTCTTCGCCCTTGTGCAGAAGTTTCTCTGCATCGCAGAGGACTTCAACCACCAGGCTGCTATTGTGGCGTCTCACTGACTTCAGAGAGAGTTGGATTGGGATATTAATAACAATGATGACAGTAGAATTGTGTACCAAGGTACTTAAGAGTATTTATCAGAGCCCTGGAATGAAAGACCATTTCCACAGAATGAAGAATTAACCAATAAATTCTCCCTCACCAACATACCTCCCCACATCTTGCTCGGATAGCGTGCAGAAGTGCAAGACTTTCATCAGCTGGAATGATGGATGAAAAACAGATTTTCAGCCAGTGCTAAGATCTGCTGATATACATGTTCAAAGTCAGAGCTATGTTAGTATTGATAAAAATCTCAGTTTCTTACTAAGTTAGCAAAAACAAAGCAAACCAAAAGCCAAGAAAAGCCAAAAAAACCACAGGAAGTTAGCCTTTTCGACCTTTGCATGTGACAGAAAACAGAGTCGGGGGCTTTGGTTCCCCGGTCCGGCAGCACGGCCCTGTGGAAGGGCAGGCAGAAGCGTGCGTATAATGCCTGTGAGCACACACGATACCTCCTCTGTTTAGCGAGGGGAGCCAGGAAAAGGGATGTACACAACTCTGGTTTTACACAGCATGGTCCCAGCTTCAGCATCTGTGTTCATAAAGCTGGTCTGAGGATAAAGAGTACCAAGAAACCAGCAAAAATGTGATGCAATGACAGGGCTGGGACCTGCAGCTACTTGTTGTGCATTTGGAAAGCGTCTCCAAGGTCTCTGCTGTGCAGTGCTCTAACTCCTGCTAGATCTAGATTTTAGCTGTTCTCACTGTAAAGAAACTAAAGGATAAAATAAAATGTATAAATAAAACATATAAACTTTTATAGATCCTTGTGAACTGAAATGACCATTTTTCAAACCAATAAAATATTAGCCAAGATTTCACTGAAATGCCATTCTGCTCAGGTGAATAATGTGGGAAATATTATTTGTGATAATTAAATACCTAAGCTAGATTTACAAAAACATGATTCTCTTATACATAGTTTAGGATGACTTTGATAAATTTGCTCATTGTGTGCTATCAATTTAGAGAAGACARGAGCCATTTGTTTATGAAAATTATCATAAATAAACAATGAGACAAGACTTCTAGATTTATGGCTTAACATTGTAATTAGGTTTTGCTAAAGAAAAAACAGAAGTCTTTGATAGAGTGAACTTATAATTATTTGTGTACACAAAGAAGATGCAGTGTATTGTAAAATGCTTGTAAACTGCCTGTCAGTCTAGGGATATTTATTTATGTGGGAATTGCATTCAAAGCAAAACTTTCTGGAGAGACCTACAGCTTAACAAAAATCCATTTGCAAATGATGTGAAAGGACAAAAATTTGTAAAGGCTCCTGTGTGCAGTCAAACCCCCCTCCCCTGAGCCAAGGCTGCTCTGGAGGCCTCTGGATCTCCAGATGGGGAGCTCCGTGCTGTCCAGGGCGAAGACCCAGCCCCCAGCAGCGCCRAGAGTCATCTGTGGAAAATTAGCCGCTCTTGACCCCTGGACAGCAGTGCATGGTATCACAGTCCAGCTGAAGAAGGAGGATTTTGTGTGTCGTGTTTTAAAAGCAGCCGCTGGCAAAAGGAGGTCTCTCCTGTGGGGTCCCAGCTTTGTCCTTTGCCTTTGTCCAGGAACCAGCTCTGTCCAAACTCTCCAAAACGCACAAAATACCTCTCTGCAGGTGGGCGTGCAGAAGGACTCACTGCAGCTTGCCCAGACGGTTTCAAAGCTAAAACATGGCATCCGAGGTGTGACAGTGATGCACCCGTAACAGACGTGATTTCTAGGGCTGTGGCAGGAGGGAGCACCGGACCGAGCTGCTCCGGCCACCGGTCTCGTCCCCCGGCCTCTGCTGAGCTGCTTCCCCCATGCATGGGGTTGCCATCGCCCATGGGAAATGGGGGAAATGGGATGGGTTTGGCCCGGGGCGGGGGGCTCACCTGGCACGGGGACAGGACCAGGACAGGTGGCCACAGCCAGGCGTCGCGACACAGCCTGGCGAGGTGGCAGCCGGGGCCCTGCTTGCCCGTCCTCGCCCGCAGGCAGCCGGAGCTTGGGCATGGCAGCGCCGTGCCGCGGCCGGGGAAACTGCGCGAGGGTTCGCTGCATGGGGATGGGGATGGGGATTGCGATGGTGATGGGGATGGGGACGCTGGCAGAGGGAACACACAGCACCGGGTGGGAGCTGGCCTCCCACGAGCTGGTATTCGTCTCCTCCTCAGGTACTGCCAAAGTAACACTGCTTGGTGTCTGCATCTAGAAGGAAGATATCTTTGTGGCTGGCAGGGAAGTATTTAATTAAATGTTTAAATCATTGCATATACATCATATAATGAATGCATTTTATCAGACTGTCTTTTTGAATCTAGTGGATTATTTTTTCACTTAAGCAAAACATACGTTATTTGGGCCATTAATATCTAGGCAGATTTCTAATCTGCTATCAAAACAGAAAAATAGAATTCCCAAAGAAAGATTAATATTTACTTTTAAGGCGATTCATCAGTGAGTAATGACCTACTGAATCCATTACAGCTATCACTTTACTGGAGCACAGATTCAAAAGCCTGAGTTAGATAAACAGATGGTACTGTTTGAATACATTCAGGAGAAAATGAAAATGATTTTTAAAAGGTCCTCCTTTGAAA
This sequence comes from Apteryx rowi, assembly GCF_003343035.1. Taxonomy (NCBI): domain Eukaryota; kingdom Metazoa; phylum Chordata; class Aves; order Apterygiformes; family Apterygidae; genus Apteryx; species Apteryx rowi. The sequence continues at coordinate 380,281 of NW_020450647.1, forward strand.
TTACTTTAAGTTAAAAAATTCATAGCAAAACTCTTCTCCTGTGCAGAAGGAATTAGATGATCTTGTAAGTCTGCCATGGTGCAGCATACTGGCCCTTGCAGGTGGGCTACGGAGAAGGAGGAGATTTGGGACATGCAGGTTTTTAAGCCTGACCTGTTTAGTCTGTTGTGTGTTTGATGCCGAGGTTGAGGCATCTGACCACAGCCTTGCTAATGTCACCCCAAGTTTTCCGTCCTGCCGCAGTTTTGGTCACCTGGACTGCGGAGAGGGCTCCGTCTGTACCAGTGTCCGTGGGGTGGGCACGGTGTTTATCGTCTTGCTTCCCCAGTTGTGCTGTAGGACCTGCACTGGGAACCGGAGCTTGCCACAGCCTCAGCCAGGGCCAAGCACCAGGACGGGGCCCCGCGGGCCGCTGGCTACGGTGCAGATGGAAATTAGTGTTGATAGGTTGGGACATCAGCTATGCAGCTGGGTGTTGTTCAGGGCAAGTCAGTAAAGTTCATTGACTTAGAGGGGCAGGGGTTCGGCTGGGTGTCTGCGTTATGGCGTGGGGTTTACAGTAACAGAGCGGGTACCGGTTGTCCCATGGCACCTGCTGGGGTGGGGACGGTGCTGGATGAGTGTTGCCAGTATTTTGTCAGGTCACCTTTTTCTAAACTCAGCAGGTATCACATACAATTCATCTTCCTGAACTGACAGTGCCATCTCACTTTGTTACATGCCAGGAGGAGTTAGTGTCCACTACGCGCTGTCCTGTCACAAGGCTTTAAATCCTTCTTCACAGATTTCTGTGCAATTACAGCCTGCTGGGGAGCTAAGGAAAGGCGGAATCCGTCAAATAGGCTGTAATCTGTGACTAAGATGAATGAAGAAGTAGAGCTTTTCTCCCTTAAATGTATCCTTTATGAATTTTAATAAGGACATAATTTGTAATAAAAAGTTTCCTCTGTAATAAAAATCCTGCCTTAGCTTTCATGGGAGAGTGATGTTTCAGAACAGGTAATTTGTATATGACAGTAATGATGAGGTGTCCTGCATCTTAACTTTAGGATGGAATCAGCAGGAGCCCTTTTTCAGGGAAAGACAGTGTGGGGAGCAGCCGGAAATGGGTATAACCACAGGCTGGCTACCAAGAATGCTGTAATTTGGTGCAATGTGATAGACAAATGGATGTGATTGCACAGGTAGGATTTCAAGGGTGTGAAGGTCTCAATGATACTGATGTTAGGCAAATTTGAGATGCTTGCAACTTTGCAGATCAGTCATGGGTTGATTGTATGAATGATGCTTTGCACACTGGTGCCTGTATAAGATATTCTCTGCTTGTGTATTGAGGCTTGATCCTCTGCTGTACCTCTGAGAGGCCACCAGGAAGAGAGTTTGTGTGTTTTTATGCTACCTGCTCACTCTGCGGTTCCCAGGAGTGGTGGTGGCACTATCTGGACTCCTTGCAGGCATATGCGCGTTCACCGACACAGCGGCATTAATTTGGGATACGTCACCTTCCTTGGAGGGGTTTTACCCCAGTAATTGCAGATTGCGGTGTGCCAGACACCAGCTTTGGCTGATTCCCATCTCTGGCACCTATCACAGCCTGCAGAAACGGGGTCTTGCTGGGGGCAGATTGTCTGAGCGGTCTCACAGCTCGTTTGTGATTTTACAGGAAGTGTTTGTGAATGAAAAGTACAGTCTGCAAGTCCCTGCAAATACAAATGACTGAGCAGCTGTTTGGGCGCTCAGTTATAGAGTAACATGAAGCTTCTTGGTTCCTCAGTTTATGCTTGAGAGGCAGTATAGGTTGCTGGGGAGATGCTGGACGGGTGTGGGATCTGGCTTGAACCCTTACTTGCCTCTGACCGCAGCTGAGACTGTTTTTCTGCAGGTCACATCTTACAATACTGTCAGGGCCTTCAGGATGCAGAGACTCACCAAATGGGCTTTTCAGAAGCCTCATGTTGCCCCTAATGTCTGTCAGGTCCAGAGAAGGTGAGGAGCTGAACACAAGGCCTGGGCAGGACGGGCTGGTGGTGTCAGCCTGGCTGCTGGCATGGACTGGGACAGCTTCTTCACAGCTTCTCAGGTGGTACTTGGCTGACTGCATGTTTGCATCTCCAGGGTACGTCTGATGCTCATCAGCCCAGATCTGGACATCTGGTCAACACAGGCAAAGGATGGGAGATTAACCCCACCCTAGGCTTAGATGTTGAACCTGTCCAGCTGAATCATAGTCCCAAAGTGACTTTATTTATTGACTATCAGGAGCACTGAAGCGACTTGCTCTGGGGACAGTGGAGTTTGCTCCTCCTTGCAGATACCTCAAGCACCTTCGCTGGGGAGTGTCTGAGGAGGGACCTGTCTGGGGATGGAGTCACACATGAACAGGAGACGGGAATAACAGAGACCCAAATCCCAAACACCTTGTGGTGAGAGAGGGAGGATTATAAAGGAATGAGGAATCAGCAGAAAGGACTTTGAAAAATGTCCTTTAAAACTGGGGATGGGTGAAGCTGCTCAGAATAAATCCCTGCAAAACTTCAGAGTCTTTCTTAGAGGCTGAACAAAAGCCATCACAGTCTGGTGGCTACTGCATATTACAAAGGTTATTTCCAAACACTTGACTAACACCCAGGGAGAAAATATATGCCTTTTGGTTGACTAGCATCTGAGTGCTTCCTTCCAGAGGATGTACAGCTCCAGTGTAATGAATACAGCAATCTGCAGGTGCTGTGAGAAAAGGACAAATATTATTGTTAGGATTAAACTGTGAAGGTTAAATGATTCATTTGGGAGGGCTGAAACGTACTAGTATTAGACCTACTGGGGAACACAGAGGGAGGAAAATGCCTTTGTGAATTCTCTCTCTATATCTTTTTGATAGTGTTTTTTCCCCCAAATAGGTGGTCTGGTTTATGTATTGTGATACTTTCTTACCCCTTAAAATGAGCAGGCTGCTGTTTTGTGTATTTCCCTGGAGGCTGGCGTTTTCCATGGCCCCCATGTGGGGATGACATGAAACGGCAGCGTTTGGCCGCCTGACTCAGGGCAAGGACAACCTGCCCTGGGCTGGACCTGGGACGTGATTTCAGGGGGAAGGGTCTGCTCAGCTCTGTTGCATGTCGTCATCGTTGTCTGCTGCCGCTCAGGCCCCCGCTCCTTTGCCGGCTGCATCCGTGGAGACGTGAGCATCGCCTGCCATCAGCCCCAGCTGGGGCTGGGGTCGGGCACGTAGCAGGGTGCGTGATCCCGTGTGCCAGCATGTGGTGGAGGAGGTGGGGTGCTCCAGGGTGCCTCACTGGCCGGAGGGCACATCCAAGCCCAGCGTCCTCGGTCCTGCCGTCGTGTGCAGGTACATCCAGATCTCCAGCACGGCAGCTCAAAGACAGGGAAGATGCTGAAAAGTAAAAGGCAGACTGGGACTTCCAGGAAATGGCTGAAAGGAAACAGTAAATAAAATTCAGCTGTTACTTAAAAGCATTTCCTTGAGTAATAGGAAATGCTATGTTCATTATATATTGACATTGCAGGCTGAAATCTAGGCTTCCATGGGAATGAAAGTTAGCGTCTCTGCCTTGCCAGTAAAGAAGGGAAAGAAAAGCTCACTACTGGCTGGCAGGAAGGGTTTGCTTTGCGATATGCAGTAGAGAAAGAAGGAAGACACTCTGTAGTGGCTTGGTGTTGGGTACTTTTATTCTTTCATGGCTCCTGTACGTTTGTTTAGAAAAATTGAAAACATGAGGAATCCCCCTCTTCATCTGTGCAAAGACTGTAGTGTGTTCATGGCTGGATTTCTAACGTGTTTCCACCACTGATCTGCTGGGCAGCTTTGGGGGAAGCATCTTCCTGCTCATCCCCTGCTTCCCCAGCTGCAAAATGGAAATCCTGAGACTCTGTTAGAGCTTAGGGATGTATAAATGAAAAGCAATATAAAAGAACAGCATATTGTGAGATATTAGGTTCTACTATGTCATGCAACAGGGAAAACAGAGCTACTAAATGTTCTTACAGATGTTTCACAGATGTCTCTGAGTTCAAGCTTATCTTTAACAGAGAAAGTGGCTATTTTACAAGTATGAGTCGCATTCCAGTGCCCAGCTGTGCCTCTGAGAAGTAATTGGATTTGGTGCTTACCTTCCTTTTGAGCCTTCAGAGGAATCGCCCCTGACATAGACCACTGCAGGGGGAAGTATTATTTTATCAGAGTCAATGAGATCACAATTCCACCTGCTTAAATTAACAGTTATTTCACTGATTGTACCTCATGGTAAATCTGATGAAGTCAACTCTTACTTCTCTGTTACACTGCTGTCATCAGCAGGAAAACTGAAGCTCATCTCTTACACCCTAAGGGAAACCTCTCTCTGTTTTTGGTACCGTGGGCAGAGCCTGTATGAGCAGAGGGGGGAAGGAAAAATCATATCTGCTCTAAAATTGCTGGCCCACATACTCATTGCAGACTACCCTTGAAAGCAAAACCACTGAGACTGTCTGGCTGCTTTTCAGCCTGCACTTCATTCTCTTCTGCCAACTGGCTCCCTCCTGAGTTGCAAACTGTAATCTTCAAATTAGCTGGAAAACAAGTGCCCAAACACAAAAAATGTTATTGGAATGGAAATACGTTCAGGCTCTGTTTTCTGTAAATCAGGTTTCTGTCATCTGAAGTCTAAGGTCTGCCTTGCAAGGTAGTTTCCCCGCTTACAGAGCAACATCTCAATGTCTGCCACTATGTTCCAGCAGGTGAAAAAATAGGCAGAATGCTGTTGTACGAGGCTCTTGCACTGAGAAATGTCTTTTTTTTCAATCATCCCTTCTCTTTCTGGTGTAGAACAGACTTGGCCATCCCTCTGGAATTTTTATCTATTCCCAATATGAGGACAAACCTAGAAATCCAATTAAGTCTTTCTTTGCTCCATATATTTCTTTTGTTCTGTGTGTGAGGTGTTAAAAAAGCTTTCAAAGACCTCAGATCACACTAGGAAAAATTTGAGTGGGTTTATGCTTGTAATTTCTTAACCTAGTGTCCTTTTCTTTATTATTTAAGTTTTGCAAATGAATGAGAAGTCATCACCCTTCTTTTTATAAGCGAGTCCTCCACGGTCCATAGTTCCCTGCTGTCGTCCGACTCCATCAAGATGTCAGTGGTGGTGGGAGCAGGATCCTGAGCACCTTTCCATGGGAGAACGTGCGCAGCCTGCGGGGCCTGCGCCCAGCGAACTGGAAGCGTGTGTCTTCTAGAGACTTGAGTCAGGTTACTTTTGAAGCGCTGCAGTAAGTCCTTAACCTCTAGCGGTTCTGAGGATTTCAGACAAAATCTCATCTTTCTTGGCTACAGATGAGCCATGTCGGGGCGAGTTTTACAGCCTGACCTGACTCGTGTGCCTCCCACGGTATGGACTGGTCGCGAACGCTGCTGAGACATAACAAACCGACCTTGCAAATGGGCTTGGGAGTGAGGCCGGGCAGAGCAAGCCCTGCTGGTGCAGTCGTGGCAGGGTGTCGCACACTGCATATCTGAAGTGACTGTTTGGAATCGGAAAGAAAGCACAGAAAACAGGAGAGTGCAGGAAGCAGGAACTGCATTTTGTAATCTTCTGCCTGTCTGTCCTGCTGGTGCAAACTGACTTCAGCAGGGCTTCATTCATTAGGCCCAGATGAGGCCCTGGGTACTTAAGCACTCCTCCTCTTCTTTACCCAGAAAATACAAGAAGATTTAAAAATAAATAAATAAAGACATTAAAAATCCTGGTTTTCCTTCTAGCTTTTTAAGATGACATTTCATAAAGCAGATAATTGTAGAGGAGATAAAAGCACCTGACATTTCTGAGCAGAAAGAGTGGAGATAATTTGCATATAGGTCAAGAAATAAAAACGTCCATTGTTTGTTTTTTCACTGAAGTGCTTAATTAAAATCCAGTTGAATCCAGAAACAAAGCTGAAAACATAAAGGTCAGAGCTGATTCCTACTGCAGGCCTGATTAAATCAGCTTGGCCTCTGGGGAATTTGGCCCAGTATAAATATCCCTAAAGGATATCTTTTGTTTTTTTATTTAAATGATGTTTTGGAGAAAAATGAAAGCAGCAATTCTGCCAACAGTTGTGTAGAGTAAATCCTACCCACTCAAAATGCCTCTGATCTTGCCCTCAAAATAAATTGCCATATTGATTGAGGGTCTGCTGACTGTGTTGGCTGGGTCTTCTAAAGTGATCTAGAAAAAACAGAAAAGGGTCATAGGCTAAAGGAACCGGAGGCAGTAGACAAACACTTCATTTCAAATCAGTGGAGATAATCTGTATTTCTTGACAGAACTAACTGAGGGAAACGGTCACGGAGAGCCCTACCAGTATCACAGTTTTACTGATGGCCCACGGAGCTACTTCAACACCCATTTAATGTTTTCTTTCTTTTGTTTCTTTTTGTGAGTTAAGCCATTGCTCTTTTACGTAACTTCCAGGTGCCAGTGCAGTGGAAGAGGAAGGGGCTGGAGGCTTGACCAGGTGGGAAAGGACCAGGGAAGGCCGGTGGGAGGGGGGGAACAGCCGGCACAGGGCAAGGACGTGGGTGAGGAACGGTCCTTCCCTGTGGACGAGGCAGAAGGCCACCAAGGAGGTTCCTGGGCAGGACAGCTAGAACAGCCAGAAGAAGTCCTTCCCCCCACCCTGGGCAAGGCCCAGTTACAGTACGGTCCTCACCGTCACGGAGCCGTGGGGCCAAAAGGAGGGAAAATCGGTCCGTGAGGGTAACAGAAGGAAAGCCTGTCACGGGCCTGGCTCCGTGTGGTGCGGAGCAGGTTCCCAACATGCGGCTGGGCCCAGGTGTCCGGGAGAGGGCAGGGCCCTCCGGGGAGGCCCCGCCGGCTGGGTCGCCTTGCCGGCCGGCAGCACCATGCTGGAGCGCCCGCACCTCTCCGTGCACCAGCTGACAGGAAAGCAAATCCAATACATTGCTATTATAAATGCACAACCTTTTTTACAAGATTTCCAGCAAGTGGAAAGGGGAAAATTGTGGACAGTCATTCTCATCAGTCAGGGGGTTCAGCAATAAATAAAACATGGTTCAGTTAGGATATTCGTGCATACAGTGCCTGATGCGTATAATACAGGGCAGGCTGCAGCCAGGGGAGTGCAGCTGCTTACTACAACTCGGAAAAATGACAGCAAAGGATTAGATCAAAGAACGCAGGAAAACAGTTTTTGCTAGAACACTAGAAAACATTAGGATGCTGTTAAAACAACTTAAATCAGAAGAAAGGGAAGTCACAGCAGGAAAATAGGACAGTGCTCTGCATCCGTAATCACGTTAGTTCTGACTGGCTAATTGTGTTACGAAGTTGGAATTCACTTTAGAGCGCTCAAGGCACACATCGGGGCAAATTGGCATTATTTAGTCATCACTAGCTATTTGCACACAGAGTAATTTGATAATAGCAAAGCTCTAGTAATGATGGATTTATTTTATTTTTCACCCTAACCTGCTTTCCAAGCACTTCATTTGCAGAGTTTGCCATTTAACACCTCCATCTGTGCTACTGAAAATTTCCTTTCTCCCCTGAAACTTTTCTGACCCAGCAAGAACATCCAGAGTATTTTCCTGTATCTTGATGCATAATCATTTGAGAAGCAGACATTTTCATAAAAACAAGCGTGCAGCCTTCCAGAGACAGGATATTGGTAATTTCCTAACGCAGTCCAGCTTTCTGAAGGGCAGTCGTTCTGTGTTTCTGGCTGTAATCTGCCTGAGGACGGTTTCGGAGAGGGGAAGGAGTTCCAGCTGCCACCGCTGGACCCCTGCCAGAACATTATCTTGGTACGATGATGTTTGGGGGTTAAATTGCTGCATCTATGGTGCACACAAATGTTACCACTAATTTGGCTGTTTTGTCTGGGGGTTTGAGCCTGGGCTGGAAATGCCGTGTTTCCTCCCGAGTGCATGGAGACGGGGCGGCTTTATCACCACTGCTGTTCTGAGGAAGATGTAAGCCAAGCTGACAACCAGGTGACCTTTCCTAAACGTATGTCTCCCAGAGGCAGCAGCTGGYGTGGAGCTGTTGGAGTGCTCTGACCTGTATTCTGGAGGTATCCTTTGCCGATGGACAGTGGTTGTTATTATTATTACTACAAGCGGTATTTGCAGCGACACCTTGCCGTCTATGGGTCGGAGCAGGAGATTGCCTGCCTGGCCACCTCCGCAGGGACATGCTGCGCCCGCCCCGTCCCGCCATGCCCGCTCCGTCCCGCTGCTCCGTCCCACCACTGGGACAGATACGCGGTGCATGGGAGCACTTGCAGGGACAGGTAGCTTCCCTGCACCAGTCTGTCCCCTTGCATGGCCCTGACATGAAAGGGTCTCATCTCTTCAAAAAATCAATACATGTATACCTGCTTTGATGCCAAGTAAAGGGAATAGGTGAGTGTAGAAATCTCATGATGGACATTAGCTAGGATATTTATCCTCCTCATATCCCCATGATAACAAATACCCTATTATTTAAGGACATAGATTTCAAGTGTAGCAGAATTGCATGTGTTGCCTCAAAATTCACATAGTGATTAAGATGAGTTCTCTTGAATCATGACCTGAACTGTCACAAAGAAGCCTGGTCTTTACATTTAAACAGTTGCAAATAAAACCGATCAAAAACCCTGTTGAAATCCTGATAGAAAAAAGTCTCTTGCTGTTTTTTGTTTTTTTCTTTTTAAGCAGCCTTGATCGAGGTAGGAGCCCGCACACCTGAATGTCGTGTCAGGTGATGTCCTTTCTTGCCTTTAACCGTTGCAGGTCTGTTGTGCCGACTACAGCACTAAATCGCCAGCCTTTCCACGGTGTCCTAGTTACTCATTGTCAGTGATTTGTCCAAGAATTTTTTGGCAAAGAACCTCTTTTGGATATGCATGTTTGAGGACAGATTGGCAAGCTGGCCCTAGTCAATATTAATTTGCAAGACCTGAGGATCTGGACTTGTTTTTTATCCTTGGATTTTTCCCTCTTTTTTTTTCTGTTTTAAATATTCCTGGAGGTGTGAGTGGCTGATTATTCTTCCAGGGGAAACCCAAAAAGCATTCAGCTATTTGTCTTTCCCTCTGCATGCCATCGGCTAATTTATTCATGGAGATTATTTTGTGTTATTCATCCAGCTCTCGTTTACAGTTCTTGTTGTCAGGACAATCCTGTTCTCTGCACTCGTGGAAGATTGCGTGGTGCTTAATTAAGCAGGCTCCACATTCGAGCTGAGCCCTGGGCCGACCTTGCTGGCATTCTCCATGATCTCTGCCATGTGCCGGTGAAGCAAAAATGAAAAGGAAACAGGAAAAAAGGAAGGGGTTGTGGGTAACCATACTGCATACATTAAATGGCCCTGGCTGGGCTCCCATTTAATTTCCCTGAGGCTTCTGGCTCTGAGTTTGCTCTTACACTGGAAGTCCAGGTCTGTCACAGCCTGATTAATCCAGCTAGAGGAATCTGGGTACCAGAAAATGTTCCTCCTGTTCCCTTTGTACCAGGCCCCCTCCTGGTTCATGTGCCATAACAAAAACTGGCTGCACACCTAATGGTTTTGTCTTGTACTCTTCAATTCTTTCTGATGTTCACTGAAGTTCTAGGGAGCTTCTTGTTTGATCACAACGGGCTTGAGTCAAGGCCACAGACAGAAAATACGCACGGGGGCACTATCACCATGCCATTGGCAGTGTGATGGCAGTGAGAGCAGAGGACTATCTCTGAGCCATCGGCAGTGCAGTGGTGGTGAGCACAGAGGAGTATGTCTGTGCCATCGGCGGTGTGACGGCGGCGAGCACGTACAGCTACGTGGCTACGTGGCCGGGGCTGGCTGTGGGAGGGCTATTGGGCACCTCCTGGTTTCCTTGTTGGGGCCAGCCGGAGCACTTGCTGCGGGGTGCCCGGCGAGCAGCAGGGTGCCCTGGTTCCCATCCATGGAAGGAGAGGTGACTCGCTGCGGTCACAGCCGTCGCCACGTCTTAGCTGCTTCCCTTCCTCCATCGGACGCTTGTGGGTCGCAGCCTGCTGGGTCCTGCGCGCCAGTGCACGGCTCCTGCCCCGCGCGGGTTCCCGCCATGCTGGGAACTTGAGAAAGAAGGTCAGAACTTTTAAATGTCCTTATTTACACCATCTCCTGGGGTTGGATCAGGCCGTGGTCCCACGATGTGGTGTGGCTCTTTAGGCCCAGTCCAAAGGAAGTCACCACTGAGGTAGGCACTTATGTACTTCGCTGGATCAAGGCCACAGAGCTCCACATCTTGCATGGATAAGCTTTAAATAAAGGAAATTGCTTCTTCTTTTTTCCCCCCCCCCAGCTCTCAAAGGTTAATAGCAGCAGTAAATTGTTTTGACTAGCAGTAGACCGAGTAAATAGCAGGAAGGAAATAAAAGAAACGATATTGGTCACAGTGACACTTTTATTCAGACTGTCTTTTTCATTCTCGAGTGCTGTATATGGAGCTTGCACATGGATTAGTTGCTACTGGGAAGAAAGAGGAGAAAACAGACAGGCTTAGCAAAATGTGTGGGCAGTGTCATTAGCCTTGCTTTTGGATGCAGGGTCTTGGGCCTTCCAAACTTCAGTCACCAGGGGTCCAGATTTCTTGATCTTTCAGTTTTATTTCTCCAGAAGAATTTTTGTGCATATGTTATCTTGAATGAACTCCACCCTGCAATGTCCCTTAGGTCTTGGTATCTTCCTTGTGTCGGGCAAACCCTGACCTAGCACCTGGGGTCCCGATGGGAATGATGCTGTCACCGCACGGGTGCCAGCGGGGTGACGCTAGCTCAGCTCAGGCCTTAGCAACTGAATCTCGCCCCACGGTGGCTTCACTGTTGGAGGTGCCTGACCTAGACAGGTTAAGAAAATATGCCAATATATGTGTGCTACAGTGTCCCTGCTCATGGAAAAAATTGTATTTGGGCCCTGTCGTGACTTCTACTTGAAGTTCGTGGGAAACTCCCATTTCCTGAAATGATTCTTTTTCTCATTCTAGGAAATGTAAAAAGTGAGCTATATTCACAAGAATATTAGCAGCCCTTTCATGAAAGGTTTCCTCCGTATGTAGAGATTTTTACATATAAAAGTTGGAGATGCAAAGACATTTACAGGGAAAAGGAAATTTGTGCCTGCAAACAGAGTAAGTGCTGATAAACTGTCAAAGCAGATGCCACCCACAGCGTATCAGGCTTTTCCTATCCTCTTTTCAGTATTTACATAATCTTCACAATACACACACCTTAAGCACCTAAGAGCAGACCAGTGTAAAATGGGAGATTATAGTATTAGAATTCCTAGCCACTCTAGGAGGCTGCTGGATTTCAGTATGTTCCCCCATATGTTTTAACACTTCTGCATTTCCTCCATCTGTTTCTGGGAAATGTGAAGGAATTTAATGATCTTTTCTAGGGTTATTAAACCAACAGCTGTTGTCATTAATAGAGGACATTCTTTACGGCAGCGCACAAATTCCAGTGATAAATCCAGCCCTGCCATCCTCTATTTCTTTTTAATGACTACAGCATTTGTACTGAAACTGAGGTTAGGAATACAGTAGGTTCTTAAACTATTATTTTATGATATAGCGTTGGCATAAAAATAGGCTTGGGTTTTTTTTTCTTTTTCTTTTTTTTCTCCCCCTTGTTCCTGATTGCTTTTAGTACAAAATACCTTCTATGCTGGGTAAAACAGAAATTCTTTTATTTCATTTCCATTTTCCTTCCTTCTCCCTCCTCCCTTTTTTATTCTCTCTCTCTCTCTCCCAAGAAATGAACCAACAAAACCAAAAACTATGAAAAAGTTGCCCAAAAAAAGTGTTTGGATCACATCACAATGGAATAGTTTTTAGAATATAGCCATTTTTATGTGAAATTTATTTGCAAAAAGAAGCCAGCTTTTCCTGTTCCTTTTAAAGGGTCCTCTCACATGCAAAATTGATGGTGACATTTATTATATTTGGAGCTTATTTTTGCCTCCAGTGACTTATTGTCCTGCATCATCATCATGAAGATTGTAAATATATGCTTGGATACCCTTTATTTCTAATTACACACTATCCTGTTTTTTTCAATACTTTCACTTAATACCATATCATAACCAGCTTTTGTTGCTATATCACTCTGATTTTCCTACTATTTATTCAAAATAATAATTATAATCTTGAGCCCAGTGAAATACATAATGTAAAGTAATGATATTTTATTCACTCACATAGTGGCCTCATATCTAACCATTTCTATAACTATTCTTGGATATTTAATATTCTCTTAGAGGATATAAGAGCTGCCTAGTGCCTCTAAGTGAGAAGCAGTACAACATTCAACGGCAAGCAGAGTCTTCTCCTGGCAGTCTTACTTTGTCATGGGCAGCTGTTGCAGCATTTATATCCTCCACCTCCATTGACTTTGAAGGCTGTTTTATCCCTTACCGGAGTCCTGGTCCTGCATCCTTTAGGATCACTGGGGTGTTGCCAGTGATTTCAGTTAATGGGGATCAAGCTCATAACTGCTAATTTTCTTGCCTGTCTTTCAGAAGGGTTTGATCAGCCAATGTCTTGTCGGAGAGATGCAAATATGCAGTAGGTGAAGCTTTTGGCAAAATCGGACTTTTCCTAACACCAAATAACAGAAGGGTAATACGACAGATATGATGCTCTGTGGTAGACTGCATGATACTCTGCAGGTGAATTAAATTTTTTATAATAAATTGCATGTGGTAGTCCCAATTCACAAATGAAACACAGCAGTTGTGTTAGAAATCAAAAACAACAAACAAATGCCAGAGTTTTTATAGAATATGTTGCTTAAGGGCAGTGGGGCAAATTTTTTCCAGTGGCTTTCCTAAGCTGCTGCTACCATGTTTGCAGGGGCCTCAGGCTGGGCTTCTAGAACATGCAGAAGCAAAATGGAAAAAAGCAGAACATGCTCATATGTGTGAAAATGTGCAGCTGAAAAATCTCATAGAGCTGTGTAGGCTGCTGCATGCTGCTGCGAGGGAAGGGAACACTTGATTACTACACCCCACGTGGTAATCTCTGGCTATTTTTCACCAGTATGGTCAGGAGTGTGAAACATTCAGCAATTTGCCTGTCATTTGATGTACTGATCAGCATGGGGTTCTTATTCTTCCCCAGCAATGAGGCGGTAGGAAAAAGTTTTTGCAGCATTTGCTTGTATTAAATGTCTCGTTCAGATGCACAGCACACTTTCACTCTTCTCTTAGCAAAGTGAAGTACTTAGAAACAGTGCTGAGAAATATTGGTTTAATTAAATATCGTGGTGGGCAGAGTGCCCTTTACTTTAAGAGTAAGCTTTGATTTTTTACCTCTGATATGGAAATACCAAACTGCCACTCTTGTGGTTCTGCAGCTCATAAAACCTCAGCTTGCTTTCTTCAAAAATCCTAAATCTGATAACAAGCTACATGGCTCCAAATAATAAAGAAGTGGGATTTTATTGTAAAAAATGACTTCACATTTGTCTCCTGATTTTGAAAGCCTCTGTAGTTTGCTGCTAGTGGAAGAAACAGGGCTCAGACGTGTACTCTTTAAGTTCACTGGCAAAAATGCAGTAACACCTCAAGTGTTGGACTGAGCCTTCAACGTTACAGGGGCCTGAGCTTGAATGACTATGTTGTCTCTAACAAAATTATTTTATTTTGGCCTTAGGACAGATTAGTGTCACTTCTAAACAGAAATAAGCCACACAGTCATAGAAATGATGATGTCTAACCAGTCAGCAATTGTATCATCTGGGAATTTAGGCCAGAGCAGGAATGATTTTGCCTAGGGAGGTGGTCTCTTCTGGGCAGGGCAGGCTACATGGGGGTCACCTGAAATGCATGTTACCTGTTATGTGGGTAAATAACTGGCATTCTTCACTGCAGCAGTTTTTTTGGCCTCTTTCCTTTTTGCTGACTTCAGAGGAAGTTGGATATGGGTTTAGATTCGCTTTAACCAACAGTAATGCACAGAAAAAACTATCCAAGGCCCCCAATAGGCTCCAGCCCTTTTTTTCTGGTGGTGACAGGCAGTTTTTAGAGGTTGCCTCACCTTCCTTGTATCAGGACATTTTGGATAATGAAGAATACCACCCAGGAGAGATAAAGGCCCAGATTCAGCCTAGAGTTTAGATTACTAACCCTCATTTGGAGTCACAGCCTCCTGCTGCTTTCCTTTCACCATCGTGATTGTTCTTTGGGCAGTGGTTCTTTCCTTTCTCAAAAAACAATGTGGGATTATATTTTGCATAAGGAATAGGACCTCTGGAACACACAACCATGGGACAGAGAGTTTCCATAAAGAGCCCAGAGAACTCTGCCTCAAAAAAGGAGTGTAGGGATGGGGATGAGGAGCTTCAGGCCAAACTGCTTTGCCTGTTGGTGATGGATGCCTGCTGGCAGCCAGGAGATGGGAACAAACAAGGAGACAAAGATGGTCAAGTTGCTCATTCTTTATTGCATTATACTCTCAACCATAGCTGAATATTAATATTGATGCTTCATCAACTAAATGCCAACCAGCTTCTTGACCTTGACATTTACAGCTGACCACAGTGTTGGCAAAAGTTCTCAGGATAACTTTTGTAGCATTGACATAAAGCTGTGGGTTCTTTACAGACTGACCTCTTAGAGTTTGAAATGTAGGATCTTTTCCCCAAGAAGTTAAAGTCCAAATATCTCAATTTTCAAGTTATTTTATTTTCCTGGAAAATTTTGAAAGCTAATTTGAGACAGCTGGTCAAATTAAACAGCCCTGGCATTTTTCCTTCCCATAGTGGATTGACCTATTCTGAAAACCTATCTATTATGCAATTTTCTTCTAATTTAATGAAAACATGGAAGGATGGAAAAAGGCAATGAAAAACCTTAAAGTTTTAGCTCAGATTAAGTGTCAACAACTATCAGCAACTTTTTTTTTTTACCTTCTGAATCACTGGGAACATTTTTCAAGGCAGATTTGACAGTAGTTCGCAGAAACATTTTCTTTCTCTGAACCTGTTGTACTGCTAAAGTAGGTGGTGTGACAGCTCAACAATACCTCTTACCATAGGCAGTGGGCACAGAGAGGTTAGATGGCTCCCAGTGATTGATGTCTTTAGTTAACTTGCACCAGACGGCTGCTTCATTACCTGCCTAGAGTGAATAGGTTTCTGATGCTTTTTATCCTAACATCTGTTCAAAYATGCTCAATAAAGGAACACTTGGTATCAAGTCACAAACAGCGCATCACAAACACTGGGGTAACCATTAGCCAGCACTAATGAAATTATAACTTACCAGTTAGAAAAGGCAAAATTAGGAACATCTAAAGATGATTTTGCAAGTTCCCATGAGGTAAGATTTGGTGTCCTTAAATCAGATTAAAAACCAGGCATGATTTGAACATATGTCCCACTTAGTCTGGATTCATTAGGGTACGAACGTCTGGCTGTAGCACAGGAGTCAGGATAAATAGGTTTTGACACATTCATCTGGCTGGGATGCAAATGTAAAAGCCATCAAATAGTGGTGATCAGGGAAGTATAAAATGTACCTGCTTATTGTCAAATACTGTTTGTAA
Source organism: Apteryx rowi (assembly GCF_003343035.1). Taxonomy (NCBI): domain Eukaryota; kingdom Metazoa; phylum Chordata; class Aves; order Apterygiformes; family Apterygidae; genus Apteryx; species Apteryx rowi. The sequence goes on from NW_020450647.1 coordinate 395,830, forward strand.
CCACCTTCATTTTATTCTAGAGAATGATAAATGGATTCCTGATTTCTACTATTTCAGAGACCAGAAAAGACCATCTACTCTAACCCCCTTCTATCAAGGGACATAAACAACTGTTCCAGTTGTTCCTGTACTGAATCAATACCTGCAGTTGACTAAAATTTATCTCTTAGAAATACCTCCAGGGTACTTTACCTATTCCCAGTCCTGTTGTTAAACCATTATTATTAAAAATGAAAACCATATTTCTCATTTGTATGATTCTGGTTCTAATTTTCAACTGCAAGACAGGGGGACAGAATCTCTAGTTTTATATCACAATGATATATTCCTCTGCAGCTGATGTTTTAATGTTGGAGGTATCTGAATGAAAGCAATTAACAGTAGAAAAATATTGTCTTTAACATAACTTACAAAGAATTTAAAGTATTTCAATTAATGTTAAAGTGGCATGTAAACAGCCAGGACAATTCTGACGAATTTCACTTAGGAGTAATCACTGCATTTTTGTCATTTATAAATGAAAATAAGAAGAAAATACTTTTCAGTCTTCTGTGTCTTATTCAACCTGCACCTTAAAAACAAAACACACAACAAAGTAGTTTTTCATCTTGACTCAAATGCATTTTAAAATTAATTGTTGTTTTAGAATTGTTTTGTTGGCTTGAAGGCTTCATAAATTGGACTAGAATGCCATATATATACCAACCACGGGAAATGGGTGATCTTGCCTGTTTGTTTTCTCTCCAATGATTTTCTCACCTAGTATTTAATTAAAATAATCCCTGCACTGACATCGTAAGCAGGGATGGGCAGGAGCTGAATTATTCTTTCTGCCATGGGAGAAGATCTGGGCTGAAATTACCAGTTTATGGGGGATTTACCAAACCTGCACAAAATGTGGATATCAGAACCTCAATTAATTAGCATGGAAATGACTGAGCACAGTTAAATGCATATGTCTTATTAGTATTCAGCATTGCTACCATAAGAGGAAAGAAAAAGAAACAGAAAAGATAGGATAAAATGAGAACAGGAATGGGGGAAAAAAAGATGTTTCTTAATCTTAGGTAGTCCCTTCAATAAACCTGCAGACCAATCCAAGGAAATTATACTAATGATTCATACTACATAGTTTTATCATAGGATATCTATGTCCAAGGGCTTCTGGCTGCATTAGAGATATTAATAGATGATTATGCATCTATCTAAGGGCTTTATGCTGTCACTTAGCACTGCAGTATGTGCCTTCTGTGGGAAATAGAAAGCAATAACTGAAATTTAGTAGTCTTTCCAGAATCTCTGATATATATTTCAGGTTTTTTTGGAGTCAAAATTCTGTGTTAAAAGTAGCAATCCACTTCCCAAAGAGCAAATGCTCAGATATTATGAATATCCTATATCTTTCTGGACTTATGGATAGTGGGACGGATGTATAGTGACATAGATGGATGGATTAAGCACTAGATGTTCACCTCTGCAGAGAAAGGCCCTATTCTGAAATATAAAGTGGAACTGAAATAGAAGCAGAGCTTGTGTGAAATTTCAACCCTAGTGTGCATAGTTTCTTTGAACAGAAATATTTGCTTAGGTATTTTGGTCTACTTTTTTTGACAAGCTGGGCTTGCAGGGTTTTTTTTCTTTCTTTCTCTTTAAAGGTGAGGGAAAGCAAAAGGAAAACCAGAACCTGTCTTTAAAGAGCAGCAGGAACTGTGGATCATTTATTCCTTGCAGCATTTTCCCTTAAATGGAACTTTTCTATGGCTGCTTCAGGCTGAGGTTTTGGAATTGCTCTGGGCCTGATTTTCTACGCATTTGAAGGCAAGTTTCTGGCAAAAGTGGGACCCACATAGAAAGAGTTGGAGGTTCAGAAAGGGGCTTGTTCCTGGGCATGGGGACCCTTCCTGCCTGATGCTGTGCCCGCGCCTCCTGCCCCTCTCTGGCGGGGGAACCAGCGGCTGCCAGGAGGGACCGAGCACCTCCGGCAGCTCCCTGCTCCCCTGGGCCTGCAGTGGGCCTCGGCACCGCGCTAACATGCTAGTAACTTCCCCACTTCCCTCCTCTTCTGTGTAATTAGCCTGTACGGTCTCCAGAACTCATCCCAGCATGCATGTTTAAGTAGTGCTATGAAGCCGCTCTTTATTGGGTCTCTTGTGTGTTTCTGTGACATAAAAAGTAATAGCAGTGCTGATATTTGAGGAGTGGTATTTCTTCCCAGCTGAGCAAGAGTTAGAAAAGAAATATCTTTTGCTTCATGGAATTAAACAAATATCTTTGTTCAGGGGAAAATACAAGACAGATTAATGCTGCCAGCGCCAATGTGGAAAGAAAAAAAGAACGTGTCCACCGGGTGATTTGATTAGAGAACAGAGATCAATGAAATGTCAGACTAATTTTACTCTCTGATTAAAATCCTGAAGTACAGAATATTCTTGAGAAGTACATTTAGAATCTCATCACTTTAAGTCAAAGTCTTTGACATTAGTGTGCTGCTTGTGAGACAATGAAAACGAAAGATAATTCAAAGGTGGGTATTTAGAAAAGAAAAAGTAATCAATGCTGTGTTTTATCCCTTCTGCCGCGGAGGTAATTGATGGAGTGGAGGATGGCAGTTTGTGTGGCTCGTGACGAGCACGTGCCTCAGGCAGGAGGGAGCCTGGTGTGGGGCACAGCCCCTGCGCCCCAGCGCCTCGCGGACGCCCGTGCTCGTCGTCAGGGTCCTCCCGGCCTGCTGCGGGGGTGACACCAGCCCTGCTGCGGGGTGACCACAAACACAGCGTCCACCCAGGGCAGACAAATATGCATTTGAGACATCTAAAAACACCGCCAACATGTTGCTGCCTAGGCAAGTCTCCTACAGAGACAGGACTTGCTTGTTTGGGCCCAACGACAAAGTAGGTTCAGAACTAGAATTAAAGGTGTCTGCATGTAATAACCCTGACCATATGGTTATACTGAGTGCACAGGCTCTGCAAGAACTGAGCAGGGAATCCAATAGCCCCCCTTCCTTAATTATATGCAAAGTTAGAAACAACATTATAAATATTTGTTATGGGTGACTGAAAAAAAAAAACTTGCACTCTTTTGCAGTTGTTAATTCAGTATAATTCTTTTTCCTCTTGCTGCCCCAAGCCAGGCATCCTTCAACTCTGTATTAGTACAACCACTTTTATTAGGGAAAACCGAAGTGAAAACCCAAAGCGCAAAGAACGGTGGCACACCTCAATGCATTTTTTCCCCATGTAAAAAGTTGCATATGATTTCTTAAAAGCTTCAAGGATATAGGAGGAGGATGAGGAGGGCTTAAAGCTGTATTAGCAGTTACCTATATTTAGAAGATGTGAGCCTAACGCGCCGCAGGGAGCATGCAGCCAGGCAAGGAAGAGCGGCTCAGCTCCGCTGGCGGTTGGCAGCCGGGGCTGGGGCAGGCCGCCCGGCGGTGCTGCGGCATCCGGGCTCCGGCTGGGCCTCTGCCGGCTCTCGGCACGGCCTGGTCTGTGGTGGAGTCGCTGCGGAGCGGAGAAGCTGCCCCAGAGCCATCGCGTTCTGGGGAGCTGGGGTCCACCTCGAAAGCGGAGAGGAATCTGGGCTCGGTATGTTCTTGGTGTGGTGCCGCCAGCGTTATTCACTTTCGAGGTGACAGTAATTTAAAGATGGATTCCTGCAATTTTGACATTTATAATCTGGCTGAGGAAACATCAACTTCCTTGTGGGATCTTGTTTAAACTGGCAGAAGAATGGCATGAAATGTCACGTTGTCTTTCCGATACTGTCACCGGGGCCTTCATTAACAACAGGTTCGATCCGCAAAGCGGGATAAAACCTAAGCGCCACAAGCGCCTCCCTAGGAGACGAGCCCCAGTGCCTGAGAGTCGGTGGAAAGCGCCTCCGCGGCCGCCGGCTCCGGGGCCCGGGCCTAGCGGGAACGCCGAGGCCGAGGCCGAGGCCGAGGCGGGCGGCGC